>NC_092465.1:38955437-39069851 GCF_047495875.1 Pithys albifrons albifrons
GTTCAGTGGAGAGGAGTGAAGTCCCTCAGGGTCCACCCTGGGACATGCCCTGCTTGCAGGTGACACCACCTGGGAATGCAGCCACTACCTTGGAAGAGAGACCTATAGGATATTTTAGGGACAAAACCATGAATTCTAAGGACAGCTCGTTGCTGAAAGAGGCTGTGTACTCTCCATCCTTGGAGGTTTTTAACCCCCAGTGGGATAAAGCCCTGGGCAACCTGCTCTCATCCTAGTGCTGACGCTGCTGTGAGCATCAGCAGGACTGAAGACTGACCTCAGGAGGTCCCATGGGCTCCCCTCCTACTGATAGACTCCTTCCCACAGCAGGGAAGTGCCCAGATCACTGGGGATGAGCACGGAGGTTGCTGAGTCAGTGGGAAGAGGAAGGTTTTCCCTGTTAACATACAAGCTTCAGTGGCACATTAAGAGCAGCACCAAGTCCAAGCAAGGAGCAGGGTCTGCAGCTCACCCACCCTGCTGCCCAGGGAATATTTTGGCCGACTGAGAGGTTTTCCTGCCCTCTGGCAGACTCAGAGACTCAGGCTGCTCCATTGATTGTATTGATGTGTAGTGCATGCCCCAGTTAACTTATTGGGAGCAGCAGCAAAAATACAGCAATAAAAATAACCCAGCGCCCCATGTCTCTGAAACATGCTGGATGATTTCCATCACATTTGGATTTCTGGATGAAGCAGATCCCTGGCTCGTGCTCCCTCTCCAGAGCTGGATCACTGGGCTATGGTCACCTGGAGGATCCCAGGGATCCTCTTCTCCACAGTGCAGCACTTTGGATGATTTCCCTTGGTTGATGGATGCTGAGGATCTGCCCAAATCTGTTTGGGATGTAGTGAAAAATACAGGTGGGACTTGCCTATCCCAAACACAAGCTGAAGGTGATCCTCTTGATCATTTTACCCGTACCCCCAGCCCAATCTATGTTTTATTTCTCTCTGAAATTCACATTAAGCAGCTGGTGGGTGTCCTTCCTCTGTGCTGTGCTGACCTCTACTGTGTTCTGATCTGCAGGCCCGGGCCGTGGACTGCTGGGTTCCCCCCTACACACAGCATGCCCTTTTCTGGTGCAGCCAGACCCTCCCAGGAATCACTCTGGAGCTCGAGGCCATCCTGCAGGGGAAGGTAAGGTCAGCTCAGTCCCTTTCCAAATCAGAGAATCACAAAATAGTTTGGGTTGGAAGGGACCTTAAAGACCATCTTGTTCTACTCCTTCCACTGACACCTCCCAGCAGACCAGGTTGTTCCAAGCCCCATCCAACTTGACTTTGGATACTTCCAGAAATGGGACAGCTGCAGCTTCTTTGGGCAAATCTTGGAAGGGGTTTTTGCAGCTCCCTTAGGCTATAGAACAGGGAGGGTGGTGGGGCCTCTCTCATGCACCTGTGCAGGTCCAGCATCCTGCCATCTCTGCCCTCGCCACCTGCTTTCCGCCACACTGGTCATTCCATTAAAACCAGCTAAAGAGCTAAGCTGGGAAGTGCATAGATGGGGTGATTTTCATCAGCCACTCTGCTTTTGTGACTAAAATAGATCTGTGTTGGCCTGGGGCCATTGTGTTGTCCCAGGCATTGACTAGCACGAATGGATGGCGGGGCAACATTTTCCATTAGTGAAGAGGAGGACACGCATCTCTGCGGGAGAAGACAGCTCCATAAAGCAGAAATGTTGTAGCAACAGACAAATCCACCTCTCTTTTCTCCCATTCCTTATAAAAGTGTTACTTATCCCTGTTTTCTGCATGTGGGAGAGACTAGCCAGAGCAATACCCTACACCTGCAACAGGATGGTGTTTTGGATAACAGGATGAAGGTTTCCCAGAGGAGCTGCAGGTGACCCAGTAAGGTGCAGCAAGGGTAGAACTTGCCAAAAAAACTCTAAGGAGGTTTATCCATGATCTGGTGATATGATGGGTACTGGTTATATCTGGTCATGAGGTCTCTGCAGCTCTGGCTTGCTATGGGCAGCCTCTTACAAACTCATACATCTGTAGAGGGATTTTTGGTGTGGATGGTAGCCTGGAAGCCATGAGCTGAAGAAGGAAGGATGCACTTGGAGAGTGCATTTCTGCAAGTCCCTGCCTCTTTCCTGCTTGCTGGTATCTCCCCGAGCATAACAAGTCTCTGGGGAAGAGATCCCCCATCACCAACCCCAGGAAAACTGAGGTATGTCTTTGTTGGGGCAGCTGAGTGTCCAGTCTGGGACCAAGTCCCCAAACTGTCCAGCAAGTGCATTTTATTTTCTGGCTTTAGTGAAGACACTGTTTTGCAATAAGTGGTTATTAAAGTTACTGTTCATTTGGGTGAAGGTCACAATGTCTCACAGTTCCCACCTCTCTCCAGGAAGTTCTGTGACACTTTTTTTTCTGCTTTCTTGTGCTCCCTGTCCAACATGATATCCCTTCTCCCAGGCCTGTGTCCTGGCCCCTCTCCCACATCCACAGCTCTGTCCAAGCTCCCCTCAAGGCTGTGTCTTGGATTTCTTGACCTTTAGGATTTCATTCTCAGAACTCAAGACTGATCCTGTGTGTGTGAGATACTATGACTATTTTATGGAAAAACTCCAGCTAGGAGGGACGCCTGGAAAAGCACACGGTGAGATTCTTGGGGTTGTCCTTGCCAGGCCAGCATCTGTACTCAATCTTTATGGGTCCCTTCCAATGCAGGATATTCTGGACCCCTGGTTTTGGAGACCACTTTACATTGTGAAATTTGCTGCTGCTCCATCTCCCATCCAGGTGGTGGGGTGAGCGGTCACTGCTGGTGCTGGAAGCTGGAGATGCTGTGGAGTTAGCAACATGTTGGAATGGGAATTGTCCAGTCCAGCAAGGCAAAAGGCTGTGACACGAGGCTGCAGGTGGTGATGGGGCTGGGCCTACCACTGGTAAACCATTTCCCAGTTTGACCCTTCTGCTTAATCTGAACTTGAAGGTGAATGAGCAGAGCTGGCTCATCGATCCGGGATGTGGCTGATGAGCGCCATGCCCTGCGGAGAGCTCGGCCCCAGTGCCAGCTCCCTCTCTCACCCTGTTTTTCCTGCCTCCCCTTCACGCCTTTCCAAAGCCATCAGTCAGAGTGTGGCACCCCAGGCCGCCGACCTTGCTGGGGGCCAGGGGGACAACATATAGTTCCCTGCAGAGAGCTGTCCTGCTGTCTGATGGGCTTCTCTCAGCTGACACTGCCACCTCTCCACTGCTGGTAAGCCTGGCATCTGCCTGCCATCAGCTCGAGGGTGTGGGGAGGCACAGGACAAGGCAGAGGTGTTGGTGACCATGGTGCCAGGAGTCATGTTTTTTTGTAGGTAGTGACATTATCTGCCAAGCCATGTGCTGACTCTCCTGGTTTAGTGGGTCTGATAGCTTAACGTGGGCAAGATAGAACTTGAAGCATCTCTGCACTGCTCTTAATCTTTAGCTAAAATGCCATATAAACTGGCAAAGTGTAATTTTTTGATCTGTTGGGAAGCAAAACCTGACTTTAGGTTGGAAACTTAGAACTTGCCTTGGCTAATACATGGAAAGCTTGGGTTTTGGGGGAAGGAAGATGATGTGCCTTCCCTTCATGTCTTCTGTGCTTTAGCCACAGATTTTTTTTTCCCTGCAGCTGAAAATAACAAACCATTTTAATCTAAGTATTGCTTGTTCTGATCTTTTAATCCAGCTTGCTTTCTATCGGCACAGCAGCCTGAAATGATTTATCCGCCTGCCTTTCTATTATATAATTATTGGGAAGATTACTGGGGAGCCAGCTTTAGCTGGGCATCCCTCCCTGGCAAAGGAGGAGGGGGCTGGAAGGTGAGGGAGTGCTTTATAGAATTGTAGAATCATGGAATGTTTTGGGTTGGAAGGAACCTTAAAGATCGTCTGGTTCCAGCCCCCATGCCACGGGCAGGGTCACCTTCCACTAGAGCAGTTTGCTCAGGTTTCTTCTCTCCCTTTGCAGCTTGGCCACTGGAAGACATGGGAGGGGAAAGCAGCGAGCTGAGTGCTTTGGGTTGTGTCTGTAGTTTGCATCTGAGTATGGAAAGTTTCTCCCTCAATGTATATTTGTTGGAATTAAATGCCCTATCCTCTAGCTGGTAGCTGGAGAAGCGTGACCCTTTGAGCCAGAGAGGATGTGGGTGAAACCGTGCACTTCTTTACACTGTTTGGGGCATTTTTTGGCTGTACTTGTGGTTTTGGGAACAACATGGTGAAGGCAGTCTGGCCTTGAGAAGAACTTGGAATTAAGGGGTTGTGTTCTTGATGCTTCCCATCCTCGTGCAGAGCTGTGGAGGGGGAACAGCAGTTGGGACATGTAATGCCAAGAAGCGATGGAGGTGGCCATAGCTGTTTCACCAAAGCCCAAGCTCAGCTGCGTCTCCAGGAAGCCTTAGGTGTTATCCCTGGATAAGAAGGACTTGAGCCCTTGGGTGATGGGGTGTCTGGGGGAAGCTGCTCTGCAGAAGTAATGTCACTGTCATCCAAGGGCAGATGCCACAGGCAGATTCAGTTGGAGCTTTCTGCAGGCAGAGGAGATGAACAGGTATCCCTGGCACACCAGGATGGCATAGCCAAGAGTTCACACAGCCAGGTGGAGTCTTGGGTTGTCAGAGAAATTCAGTTTCCTGCAGGTGCGACCTGTGGGCTTGAGCTTTGATAGATAGAAGCACAAGGATGTCTGTGGCTCCAAAAATTCCTTTTCCCTTGTCCAGACTAAATGGATGGGCTGGTACCTGCCATTGTCACCAAGAGAAGGTCAGGAGATGCTTGGCCTGTAGACCATGGCAGAGGTGGGATGTGGTGGCTCAGAGCTGGGACAAGGAGAGACCTGCAGCACCAGTCAATATCAGGTCTAGGGAACCATGGCTTGGCTTTTCTTGCTCCACAGGGTCTCAGGGACCTTTTTAGGTCAGAACATCCCTAGAATTGTGCTGTGTTTTGGGCTTGGGGAGTGTCTATGGAGGGCACATTGAAATGCCCTTTGAGCCTGGCATGGCCATGGGGCAGTGGAAGCAGGAGATGCCCACCCAGAGTGTGCCACACTCTCTCCGCTGCTCTTGGTCCTGCTTCCCAGAAAGCTGTTTCAGCAGCCCTGCTGCCTCCAAAGCATGAGTCGTGTCATCTTTTGGAGCAGTTGGTTGGTGCAGCAGCTGGGAGGGCAGCAGAGTATAGGAACAGCTGAGGAGGGGTCAGAAGGAATGTCGGGGCACAAGATCATCTGGTTTGAGTGATGGAGCAGTTGTAACACATCCCGTTCCTCTAGGGAGCCATCTGAACTCTGGGATGTGCAGGCAGGGCTTCAGCCTGGTCCTTCCACTGCGCTGCTGCCTCTGAGATGGAGGGTTTAGCAGAGCCCTCCTCTCCCTCCCAGAGGCTCCATCCCTGCAGTGGGTGGGCAGGCACCCTATAAAGCATGCCCAAATAATCCCCCTGCACACAGCCAGTGCACTGGTGCTCATCTCGTGCCGAGCTCTTTCCTCCTTCATGTTGGAAGCGTTGGCTGGTTCACCCTCATCGCCTCTAGGCATCCAGATTTGCTCAGTGGCCTTTAAAAAGAAACTAAAAATAAATAAATAAATCAAAGCCCATGATATGACAAGAACATCAGCAGTGGGTGCATCCCCCTTTCCAGCAAACCCAGGGATTTGGGAGAAAATAGGTCACGTGCTCTTCATCCCGTGCCACGTGGTGGATCTCCCAGGGCCAATGAGGTTGTGAGCCCTTCTGCGCCAAACAGCGGAATAAAAAAAAAATCACTGGGATTTTTTTTTCCCCCCTGTAGCATTTTCCATCCTTTCCAAACGTGAAAAGACTGGCCATCTGTCTGGACCCCCCTCCCACCAAACCGGCACGAAAGCAGCTATTTGGGGAAGGTAAGGAGATTTAAAAGATTGTCTTGGTGGAAGACCACCCGCTGCGGGCAACTTTTCCTAACGGTGGAAATCAGGGAAGAATCATGAATTGGGTTGGGTCAGGAGCTCCGGTGTGGGTTGGAAGAGCTTTGGTTGCTTAAGAGCAGTTTTAAGTGAATTTCATGTGGAGGAAATTTAAGTATGTGGCGGAGAGTGGTGGGATTACGGGAGACATCCGAGCACAAGCAACGGGATTCCCATAAGTTAACGACTGTTCCCCAAGTCTGTCCTAGGAGATATTTGCAAAATATTGCTGGAAAATTGTTTTGCCAAATATTTTGGGCAAATTAATTTTGACAAATATTGTTGCGAATTTAGTTCTGCAAAATTTTCATTCTCGTCGTATGTGCTTCATTTTAATTAAATTCCCTTTTACCTGTGTCTGGCAGATAATGCCAAAGACTGTCTCCCTGGGCAGGGAAGAGTCCATCTCTGCCTTAACCAGAATATCCAGCTGTTCCTAAATTCTGTGATTTACAGCTGAGTCTTTGGGCAGTGTCATTTGTGTATGCGCTTGGGTGGGAATGGCACAAATGGAATTGCCTTCAAGAAACAGGCACTAAAATAACAGAGATGTTAATCACATCTTAATCTGACAATGTAATGAAACCCCCAACCCTGATTAGTTTGATTTTTACCTTCTGCTTTCATTTCCATTATTTTTTGTGTTTAAGTATTTTTATTGTTCACTTCCACTCTATTTCCATATTTTTAATATTTTTATTTTCATCTCCATTTTATTTCCAGTATTAAATAATATTTTGATTTTTAATTTCATTCCATTTCCATTAATTTTTAATTTTTTAATATTTTTATTTTTTAATCCCATTCTATTGCCATTTTTTTTCCTTTTGCCATGGAAATTTGATTTGTAGAGAGCAATACTTTCATGATGCTCGCTTTGTTTTCTCTTTGCCTTCAGATACCCATTTTCATCAGGGTGCCTAAATTCCTGATACCATCACATTTCTGTTGCATTTTCTTTGGTTACATCATCATTTTATAAGTAGAAAAGCGAAATACTAGTTCCAAAGGTTATAGAGGACTTAAAAGCTGTTGAAATCAATCCCAAAGTATCATCTGCTTCTTATAAAGGGAAAATATTCCTGGATGTATTTTTCTCATAAGCAGAGTTTTCTGGGATAATGTAATTTGAAGATGAACCATCTTAGAAAATCGGATTTTATTAGTCGGAAGTCACGTCCGGCTTAAAAATAAACAAGAAACAGTGGATCAAGGACATTGTGTTTAAGTTTCCATAAAATGATTGACCTTTGTTTTGACAGATGCAAGGACAGATGCTGGGCTGCATTTTGATACAGAAACCCAACCATGAATTAAAAAAAGGCATTTTTTCCTAATAGTTTTGCTCTTAATACAGAATTCCAAAGTAACTCAGTAATATTTCCAAAGCTCTTAATCTCAGACTTCCCCCCTTCTTTTGTGAGTTCATTTATATAAATATTTTTTGTGTTCTCAGATACAATAGAAAATTTTCTTCTTGGGAAATAACTGTAAAAAATGTTCTTTTAATCTTGCTGGATTAGGAGAACATTTATTTCTCAAGAAAAATGGTCATTTTGGGGTGGGGAATAATGAGCGGGGTGGGGGGGGGGAACCCTCTTTAAGTGCTTTCAACATTATTTAAATGCCTTGAAAATGTCATAGAGAAGTGTGGGAATTTAGTGCGTAGGGTGAGGGAAGAGGGATGTTGTCGGGATAGGTGGCAGATCAAGCCAGCATCCCTTTGGGCTGGCAGCAGAGGGGATCTGGGTGTTGTGGGCACAGGGAGATGCCCACACCCCACCTTGTAGGATGCTCTGCTGGGTACCAGCCAGTGGTGCTGGTTCCCTCCCTGCCTTGGTGGTCCCAGAATTGCTTTCCTCAGGGGATGATTATTTTTTTTTCCCAGGCAGCCTCTTGAAAAGCGGGTGTTTGCTGTGGAGCAAGTGGAGAGGGCACCTTGCTGGCAGCATGGCTCCCTGTGGCATGGGGGCACATGCCTGGCACACTGGGATAAGCTTGATCCCACTGATGACAGAGCACTTGGAGCCCTGGCTCCAGTTTGTGGCTGCCTTTGGAGAAGCAGAGGTGGTTTCTAAACCTGCAGGGTGACACCTTTGCCATGGAGCCCCCCAGTCCTGAGCAACAATGTGGGTGACAGCCTGTGTGACATGAATCTGCCAGTTCTCTGCAGCTGCTTTTTGGCCAGCAAAGTTGGAAACAGAGTTTAAAGGCTTCCCTTGTTGCTGAGGGCTGTCTCCATCCCCTGCATTGAGCTTTTTCTGGCTTCCCACATCCATCCTGGTGCTGTGATTACACACACACAGACACACAGAGAGACACACACACACATCTGGTTTAATTTCTTTATTTAATTTGGATTTTCTAAGTGATCTGACAGGAGGCAGTGGATGCACCCTGCTTGCTCCAAACCCCCTCTACCCAATGGATGCAGTGTCAGAGCTGCCTGGATACGTCCCATGGCAGAGGCAGGTCATGGCATTGGTGGCGCATCCCCCGTGGATTTTGGCAGAGACCCGTGGCCCCACAGGGATGGAACTGTTGTAGTGGTTGTGCCCTCACTGCCAGGGCCAGATCTGGGGACTGGGACAGTCATCACCCCTTCTCTGTGAGCCCCAATTCCCAGCAGAGCCATTCCGTCCCTGGGGTTTGGCTGAGTGTTGAGACCCGCCGTTACAGAGGACCTACCACAGGGGGAAGGGGAGAGGAGAAGGCGGCTCTCCTTGATTTTAATCGGGGTTGAGGTTTAGCTGAAGTGAAAACAGATCGGGAGTGACAGTTTTGGAGCCTGCTGTCAGGGTCTGAGTGCGGCGCGGCAGCGATCCACCCCCGGATGCCGAGGGCCCCCGTCCTCCTCCTTGCCAGCCGAACCTGGGGAGAGGCAGCTCTGCGGAGCGCGGGATGGGGACGGTGCAGCCCAGCTCCACCGCCGGCATGGCCATCAGACAGCGTTGCCACATGCCACCCCTGCATCCTCCTTCCTCATGGTGCTTTTGGCTGGGGACAGTCAGGCAGGACATGGCCTTGTGGTGGCCAGCAGGGTGGGATCACCCCTTGCCTCCTCCAGCCCTGTGCCAGTGGATGCTTGAAAAAGGATGGATGGTGTTAGTGTGCATCCTGAGCGATCCACTTGGGGTGCTGGATTGCTGCTCCAGGGCAAGGATAGACAAGAGTCTCCTATCAGTCTCTAAAGGGCATCTATGGCCGGGATCAAAGTCATCGGTTTGGGCTTATGGAGACAGCACAGGCAGAGCACTGGATCCAACTGGGATTGGTGGGACCAGGTTGGCTGTGGCTCCCCCTTTGCCATCGCTTGGTCACCACATTTTCTGTGGAGGGGACCAGCAGAATGATGCTGTCCCTTATGTCGCTGGCATGACATCTGGTGGGAATGGGAAGATCTGTTCCCCTATCCCTCAATCAGGAGGGACTAAGACCTGCCCCAGGTGCTTTGAGAGTTTGGTGGTGTTAAGGAGAACAACCCCAACCCCATCTTTGTATCCACTAGCGCCTGGACAAACCTCTCTGGGGCAGCCAATGTGCTCCAAGCCTCGTCCCTGTTTCCAGGGATTAGAGAGATGGAGATGGGATAAGATGAAGCAGTAGATTGCTTTGCTCTCGGGATGAAGGGATTTGTGGACTGCCCCCAGATCAGTAGATTGAAAATAGAGGGAAGTAGATTGAAAACGGAGGGAAATTATTGTGACGATGCTGCTTGTGGGATTAAAATCAGGGCAGCCAGCAGGCTCTGGAGGAGGAGCAGAATGAGAAGGGTCATGGATGAGGGTGCTGCTGGATGCCTGCTATTGTCCTCTGTGAAGAGATGCTCATGGTTGTATCCTCATCTGCTTCAGAGGATGCTCTGGAAAGTGGGTGCTTTCTGCTTTCCTGCGGCCCTGGAGGGACTCTCCTCTCAGCTCTCCACCCCGAGTTACAAGGATGCTGGGAATGTGGCTGGAGCTTTTTGCAGTGCTGTGCCTCTCATTTCCAGTCTGCTGGAGGACAAGCCACTTGTCCCTGGAGGTCCACACATCTCCCTGTGGTCTCTCCTTTAGGAGCATCCAGCATGGGTCTGTGGCTGTGAGAAGCCTTTTTGGGGAGTCCTTCGGATTCTCCTAAAGAGTGACATCTAAAAATTGGCACTTAGGAGACGGATATTTGACTTCCTCACCCGATGGGGCGAGTTTCCAACTCTGCTGGCATATTTTGGGCAGGGTATGGGTCCTTTGGAGCTGATGCACAACCCTGGCAGAGCATCCCTGGAGCATCTGTCAAGGCATCTCCTGCTGTGAGGTCGCATCTCCTGGCTTCCATTCCATGGCCCTTGGCAGGGGGGAAAAAAACCTAAACTGAGTGCATCCCTGAAACATGACCGACCCTGGGCATGGCTCAGTGTCAAGGTTATAAATGTGGTTGTGCAACAGAGATGAGCTTTATTTTCAAATACATGAATGCTTAGATGATTTAAACCAGGGTAACTGGCAGGATGGCATGCCTGTAATGAAACTCTTTTCCTGGATCTTCAGTGCAGCTTCAGCCCCTCACTCAAGACCCTGTCTCCCACCATCCCTCTGTGCTGTAGAGCCTTGGTTCCTCCAGCTCTCCCCTGTGGGGCCGTGTTTGCTGGACCCAAGGATCTGGGTTTCCTTCCTGCTGGCTGGATCTCCTGTAATGACCCACTTCATCATTCCTGCTTTCCTTCTGCAAATCCTACAAGTCAACTTGTCACTCCCAGCCATTTTCGGGTGGACGGGGAGCATTTCCTCCTTTTCTGTGCACTTAATTGCGCACATTAACTTTCAGTACTTTGCCTTGCAGAGCTCCATCTGATTTTCCTGACCTTGCCAAGCTCATTTTGTCTTCTTGCTCTGCTCTCCCAAATCTTCCCCCACCTGGCTTGTCCCCTGGGAGTTTAACAGGATCAGTGTTTTGGAGGGGTTGAAAGCATTTCCCAGCCATTATCAAATGGTTTCATGCACCACAACTCCCTTCCCATCACATGGTTTCTCCATTCTTCAGTGGGCTCAGTCCAGCTGCCCTCTGCAGCACTGCTTGTGGTGCGTCCCGTGTCCCACTGCACGTTCAGGGATGCAGACATGGAGTGTGGCACCGAAGCAGTCGTCATCCTCGTCTCTGCAGTGCAAGGCGGTGACGTTTCAGGTTTGGGATTTTTCCCATTGCTTGGATGCCACAGCAGAACCCGCCCCGCTCTGCAGAGCCGAGCCCCGCGGCAGGTCTGTGCTGGGGTGCAATGCAGTGCTGCTGGTTCTCTTTTCCTGAGGTGACTGGGGCACCTGGGATGAGCAAAGACCAATACTTGGTCCTTGCTTGACCATCAGCAGCTCTGATGGATGCCCTCACTCCCAACCTCTCCAAAATAATGACTTGGGTGAGGAGGGACAGCCAGTATTTCAGGAAAAAAACCCTAATGGATTATTTTTATTGATCCATTAATGCGCTGGCAGGCCAAAGGAGAAACAGTGATTCTCCTTATCCCAGGAAATGTTATTTTTTTGGCACTCAGGGTCTTGCTACAGACTCACAGACATCTGAGGGTGCTCTTGGTCACTGAGTCGTTATGGACGAGCTGCAAAAAGTGTTGGCTCTCATAGGGGGAAATTTCTGATGTACTTACACAGTTTGACATTCCCTGAAAATACTATTTTTGTTGGCAAATTGTTCCAAAAGTAACTAGCAGGATGATTTGGAAGTGGCTGAATTACAGGATGTTGTTCCCACTCCCTTCTTGCTCACCCCAGCCTTCTGAAATCAGCTTTAATTAAACAGATTCAATGAGGACCCATTATTTGTCCAAGCAGGGTTGAAATAACCTTATTGAGGTGGTGGTTTAAGAGGTTCAAGCCACTGGTTTTGCTGAGGGTGCCACAATCAAAAAGCCCTGAAACCAGCTCAGAGAGTGTTTTCTGGCTTTCATAAGGGCATCTAATGGCCTGCTGCTACTACATTGCATTTCCCTCACTGGTCTGTGTCTGATCTCTGCTTGCAACACTACAGTGGCTCATGTGAGGGAGTGGCAATTCTGCATCCTATAGATCTCTGCAGATACACCTCTCAGGTACTTAAATTTCCTCTAAATCTGGTAATTAACATAAACCTCAAAGTTTTGCCTTCCACAGATGTATCAGGGCACAGAGGTATGGAGAGTTGGTAGGGAAAAGCTGCAGCTTTATCCACTGACCTTCACACGAAAGATGGTGATAATGGCACTGTCATCATGACAAAATTAGTTGTTCCCCTTGGACTGGGCTTGCCTTGGTGAAGACCAGCCTGTGGGGTGCACCAGATGAAGGAGAAAACCAGGAAAGCAGCTGGGAATTTCCTGAAGGGGAGGGCAGGCTAAGCACAGCTTTGGGTTAATCTGAGAGCATTTGGCTGGGACGTGGCTGAGCCCACTGCAGTGTGACAGTGGCAGTGCTCTACATCACCATACTGGTGGAGACGTTAAGAACAAGTGGAAATGGCCTCAGGTTGCACTAGGGGAGGTTTAGATTGAATATTAAGAAGATTTTTATCATGGAAAAAGTGGTCAGGCACTGTCACAGGCTGTCCAGGGCAGTGGTGGAGTCACCATCTCTCAAAGTGTTAAAAAAAATGCGTAGATGTGGCACTTGGGGACATGGTTTAGTGGTGGAGTTGACAGTGCTGAGGGAACGGTTGGACTCGATGACCTTGGAGGTCTTTTCCAACTTAAAGGATTCTGTGAGTCCATGATCTCAGCTGAAGGAGAGCAGGGAAACAGGAGAAGGACTGAGAAAGAAGCCTCCAGAGATGCCTGCTCTGAGAGCCAGAGCAGGGACATTTGTCTCCCTTGATGTTTGAAAAGATGGGCAGGTAAGAGGCAGGAATATCCTGCTAGATGGTGTACCAAGAGAACACAGGATGTCTTTTCTGGTTAGAGATATCTAAAATATTTCCACTGATGCTGGAGAGTAAAGAGGAATGTGTGAAAAATAACAGCTGGAATTGCGGCTTTATTCCAAAATGGCATTTGATGTCACTCACGTAGATGATGTTACTGCATCATCTTCTGACAGCCAAAGGCTGAGGCATTTCCATTTGGTTTAAAGGAATGCTTGAATTGGGTCTTCTCCCTGTTTTTCTCTCCTTCCACCCCCATCCTGACCTGGCCAGACTGCGTTATCGTCATAATCCCGAGCTGGCTGCCTCTCTGTGCTTCCCAGCCACTAAAACACGGCACTGAAAACCACCGGATTAGGTCTTAATGGCAGGATCAAGTCAGCTTGAGATGAGTGGGGAGAAAGCTCCTGCTTATGCAGGTGCACAGGCAGCACTCCTTGGTAAAACAAGCTGGAGAGCCTAAAATGTCAGAACAAACGTCTTCTTTCCTGGCTTCTCTTGATTTTCCTCGCATTTAATACAGCTTTCATTTTCCAAGGGGCAGAAAACTCTGGTCTGAATTTTGTGAAGGTGATCTTGAGGAGTCATAGGCATTTAATGATCTCTTTCCTCCCAGAGGAAAATGTTGTCTTGAGTAGTGGACATTCTGTCCAAGATGTTAATTCTGCCACCCCCACTAGAAATCTGGGCTGTGTCATGTTGTGGTGCACTGGAGTATGCTGAGGGTTTGTGGTTTTCTATACAAGCTGTGCTGATGAGACTTCTGGAACACCAAAGGGCATGGGAAGTGTGTTGGATATTTTCCAGAATGGCATTGCCATTGAGCAATGGGATGCTCCAGTGTAGGCTCTCAGGGGTTGTCCTCTGGGCAGGTGGCACAACATCCCCATACTGACCAGTGCCATGGCCACCCTGCTCTTTACCTGCACAGATCCTCAAGGCCTCTTGGTCAACAGGGCTCTGAGATGTTCAAGGTTATCAGCCTACACTGACCAAGAGAAGCTGTGGCTGCCCCATCCCTGGAAGTGTTGAAGACCAGGTTGGATGGGGCTTGGACCAACCTGGTCTAGTGGAAGGTGTCCCTGCCCATGGCAGAGGGTGGAATGAGATGAGCTTTGAGGTTCCTTCCAAGCCAAACCATTCTATGGTTTTATGATACACCTGTCAAGAAAGTGTGGTATTCTGGAGGCCGTGTGATGGTGAGGGGGGTGATGAAGTCCTTATCCTTTGAGTTTGTTTGGCAATGCCTGTGAACTTTCTATCCAAACCTGTCAGGGAGTGGGTGCCTTATGCCTATGGGACGTCTTTGCACTGAGTTGTCCTCTCTGTTTTTGGACAGCTTGAACAAAACATTGCAATCCCCCCCAAACAAATATCTGTATGAAAGATTCTCTCACATATGGCTCGTGCACCCAGGGAGCCCTAGGAATACATGGGAGGAGGAAGAGGAGGAGCAGGACTGGCTTCAGCAAGAACAGAGCCAGTGGTGCCTCCCAGCCCCTACAGGAACGTGGGCTCTGCTGGAGCTCAGCTGAGCCCCCTGCTGTCCGGGATAGCTTCCCTGATATGATGCCAGGAGTATAATTCTGGGCATCCCAATATCCATTTTTCCAGCTCCTATGTGGAAACCAGGCTGTAGAACAGTCCAGCCCAGGGCTCCATTTCCCTCCTCCTGTTCTGCTTCATGTGCCATCTCCTGTCTGGGAGATGATCGTGGTATTAAAGTAATTTAATGCACAGCATTCAAATTTCCTTTAATTAGAAGGTTTTAGCTCGAATTTTAGGAAAATGTCAGTATTTGTGAGTTATCAGCAAGCATAAAAGGAAGAGTGCCAGCTTAGGCATTTGCTCCAACCTCTAAACAATGAGAAAGGACAAAAATTGGAGTGAGCATGTTTGCATGTGGGGAAGAGGAGTCTTCCTGCTGTTTTGGTTTTCAAATTTCCTTCTTCCTTGATCTATGGCACCTGAGCTGCTTTTTCAAACATAGGGAATTCCTGAGAGATTAAGGAAGTTTCCCAGAATTTAATATATTTAACCTCAAAACCAAGGAGGAACTGGATTGCTCTGAGAACTGATGATGTCTCCTCCAAGCACTCTCACAAAGGAAGCTGCAATTAAAAGGCTGATTTGCTGTGGAATGAGATCACCCTTTGGAAGGGCATTGTCCAGCTGTTTTGGGACAGATCTCCTCCTGCTGACTGCAAAGATTTTTGGTTGCCCCTCATCCATGAAAGGATGGTGCTCCACTCCTCCACCTGCAGGTGCCCAGGTGTGATGCTCAGCAGAGCCCAGCTTAGCTCACTGTGCGACTTCCCTTTTGGGGACAAACATGACACTTCTGTCTCCTGGTTCCATGTCTTTGACCTTGTGGGGCTGCACTTGCTTTGCATTGTGTTGGAGTTGGGCCCTGATCTACTCTATCCATTGGGCTGGATGTAATGGCATCCTTAGGGCTTTCAAGTTGGTGGACAAAGGAGCCATTTCAAAGCTGCTGTGAACAAGGCAGAATGCAATGGTGAAGAGGAAGGGTCTGAGATGGCTCTCTCTCCAGGCAGGGAATGCTCTGAAATGCTCCAAATGGTGTTTTGGGGAGTAATTTTTCCCAGGCCTTTGTCCATGAAGAATGAGGGCTGTGGGGGCAGGCAGACACCCAGAGTAAATGCTTTGGCTCTATTGTTCCCATCGTTTCCATTGAGCTCATGAACCCCTCTATAAAACACTTACCTTTCACTACTATGATTAAGAAAAGGCCAATGTAGCTTTCCTGCTCACTGGAGCATGAAGCGTGTTTAATTTAATAATGCTGATAAATCTTAAAGCCAGGAGCATTTGGCTAACACATGACCCACTTTTTCCATCAATTGGAAGCATTTACATAACAGCCTGATGCAGGGTGCCTCCTGTGAGGGTTGTGGAGCCAGGGACAGCAAACACCCTCCCTGGGAAAGGACAAGGGGAAATGGCGTTAAACCGAAAGAGGGGAGTATTAGGTGAGATTTTAGGAAGGAATTCTTCCTGGTGAAGCTGGGCAGGCCCTGGCACAGGTTACCCAGAGAAGCTGTGGCTGCCCCATCCCTGGAAGTGTCCAAGGCCAGGTTGGAGCAACCTGGTGTAATGAAAGGTGTCCCTGCCCATGGCAGGGATGGAATGAAATGAACTTTAAGGTCCCTTCCAACCCAAATCATTCCATTATTCTATGATTCTGTGTCCAGCCAAAAGGTACTGGTAAGGGTGGGGAGGAGGAGAATATTTCCAAAGAAGGTGATGACATTTGAGACTGGATTGATGGCAATGGGCTGAGAAACTGTAACACGTGGGCAGAGACACCTTACACTAGATCAGGTTGCTCCAGGCCCCATCCAACCTGGCCTTGAACATCCTTCCAGGGATGGGGAGTCCACAACTTCTCTGGGCAACCTATTCAGTGAACCTATTCCAGTGTTCAACACATTTCATTTCTTATTCTTCTTGTGAGGATTTCATCCCTTTTTTCATTTGTAACATCCGGCAGCCTCAAGACCTGTGTTTGCACATAGGTCATAAGCAACATCATTCCCAGTGAGCTGATGTCCTTTAGCTTTAGGGAATGCCATCACCATCTCCCTGCAAACCACGTGGTTTTATCCATTTTAGGTTTCATAATCACCTCTAGAAAGAGGTTTGACATCAAACCCATCTCCCAACTATGGTCTGTGCATTGCTGCTGTTTATTGATTCCGACTTGCATTAAAGCAATACTTGAGAACTGGTTTATCTCCCATTTTTTTAGTCACATAAGTCCCTGTCTGAGCAAAGGGAAATGCCAGATGCTTGTTAGCAGGATGAAAAATCTCCCATCTGATACAGACTGAGGGATTAAATACCACAAGGGAGAATTGCTCCATATCTCTCAGTGTTGCATGTAGAAGAATGCTGGCACCTCCCTCTGGGATGAGACTGCTCTCCCAGTGCACTGGGCTGCAGGGGCATTTCATATGCCATGTCCTCTTGAAGAGTTGCTCCTAAGGAGCCATTAGGAGTGAAAGAGGAAGGATTTGTTACCACTCTGTGATTTTTTTCCCCCTTGCCTTTACAACATCAGTGGCCTCCTTGCAGGACAGGGGAGGAAAGAGAGAGAGAATGGAAAAAGAGAGGTACAAGATTTCATTACATACATGTAATATGAATGGCTGGAAGTGGTGTGGTCCACACAATTCCCAGCTGGGGAGCTCACAGGTCAGGATGTGTGCCAATTGGGATGCCAGTTCCATCCTCCCTGTTCTGCACTTCTGGGGTCAGATGGATAATTCCTGGCTACTGGAAAACTGCCTTTTGGTTTTCTGAGCACCCATTCATGGTGGAAATGGTGAATTTGGAGTTGTTAGATAGGTGCTGTAAGTCTTTTAAAGTCCCAGCTCAGCCACTGGCATTTGGCCAGGCTGCTCACCCAATGCCCTGGTTCTTCATCCACAGTCGGTTTTTGGCTGTGCCACCTTGGACACTGGAGTCTTTGCTCCTGTTCTCTGCTGCTCTGCAGGGCCCATCCCAAGGTGAGGAACCTGCCTGTTTGTGCTGGTTTAAAGGTAAACCAGCAGGAGAAATGAACCCAGCTCAAGAGAGATTATAAGTCAGAGTTACAATTTAATAACAATATTACAATAAATGCAATGGCACAAAGAGAAATTGGTTTTCACCTACAAACCCCAGCAGTGTAACCCAGCCCCCTGGGGCACAAACACAGTGGGGTTTGGTGGCCCCTGTGCTGAGCCCCACGTGGTTCCCCCAAGTCCAAAATAAAAGGAAGGGACAAACCTGTTGGTGCAGATGATGGTCACAGTCTGGTCGAGAGTGGTGGGCTCCTCCTGTCAAGGTTCTGCTCCTTCTCTGGATCTGACGAGTGGTCCCAGAGGTGTCCAAACCCCAACATTATACCCCCTCAGGTCCAGGTGGGAGCACCCAGTGCCTCCCCCAGGGCAGGGAGTTCCAGACTGGGTGATCTGACTCGGTGAGTTATGGAGTATTTTTGGAATGTTGTTGGCCCATGAGCAGAAACGCCCCCTCAGGTGGGTGTGGAGGTGCCAAGGACTCCCTGGAGGGGAGTTCTCCCAGCTCCTCTGCCAGGCTTCTTTCCCAGCCAGCTCCCAGCCTGAGGGGTCAGCTGTGCCCTGGGCAGCTGCTGCAAATGATCCATTGTTAACAGTTGGTGGGCAATGAATGGAGGGTGTAGAATACACAGCTTTGGTCACCCCCACACAGTGATAAACTGGTCCTGCCTGCTGAACTAGGACACTGTTTTCAGAGCCAACCTTTCTCCTCTCTGTGGCCAGGTGATACCGCCGTGGTGCTGTCTCTGTGCCGGGGCTCCCCTTCCTGCTATCGCACGTCTCCCGTCCCCCTGTAGGAAATGGAGTCCAAGGTCTCCGAAGGCGGCCTGAATGTCACCCTCACCATCCGGCTGCTGATGCATGGCAAGGTAAGGGGCTCCCAGAGAGGGGTTTTGTCACAGATCCCTCTCCCACCTCTGCCTGTGTCGGGGTCCAGCCCCACACACAGCATGCCAGCCCCAGGAATAGCTGTCCTGCTGATGGGGAGGGTGGCATGGTGCTCCTAGTACCTCTCATACCTGCCCCCCACCCTGTTCTTCTACTGGGGCTGATGTCTACCAGGTTTTTACTTTGTTATGGGGTTGGGCTGGACTGTCATCACATTTTCTAATGTCAGTTCCTTTGGGTTTGGCTTTTTTATTTGTATAGGAAGTCGGAAGCATCATTGGGAAGGTAAGAGTATTTTTAATGAAGCTTTAATGGTGTTGCCTGCATCTGTGGTGTAGTAGATACCAGTCACCTCTTCCCTGTGATGTCCTGAAGAGTTTGGGGTGTATGAGCTGATTGCTGCATTTGTGAGCCAGAAATTAGGAGACACTCACAGAGGGATCAAAGACCATTTCCCTAAAAACCCCACCAACCACCAAACTTCCCCAGTGCTGTTCCCAGCTGCTTCTCTGTAGTGATCACTGGGAGTTTACAGCCATTGTGCTCTGTTGTCTTAATCAAATAACTTCATTAAGATATAATACAAATGTCACACAGACCCACTCAAAATATAATTTAAATTGAGGCCACAGGACTCCCATTTGCCTTGTGCAGAAAAGCTTCCTGAGGTGCTCTGCTGTGGGGTGCTTGTCATGGTGGTTTGCAAAGTCATGGCTGTATAGGATTAAGGGGTTTGGGGGAGGATGGTTTTAAAAAGCAGATTTATGGTGGCAAAGATTTGCAGCATGAACATGTTTTCCCTATATGCTTGTTACCTTACTTTCCATCACCCTGTCCAACTCTGGGAAGATTCACAGTTGTGAATCTGCATATATACATCTATATTTTATATATATATAGATATAGATATACAAATAAAGATCATAGATAGATGATAGATAGGTAGATAGATAGATAGATAGATAGATAGATAGATAGATAGATAATTTGATGACTTGCACACTCATCTCTTCAGCTGACCATCACATGTGGATGCAGGGCCAGGCATCACAGACCTGCCCATGTGTTTGGCTATGTGTTGCCATGTTTTAGGGAGATGCATGTTTGGAAGGGTTGTTTTGAAGGTGGAAGTCTTGAATTTTCGGTAACAGTCTGTTTTCCCTTCTCATTTCAGAAAGGAGAGACCGTGAAGAAGATGCGTGAGGAGGTGAGTGACCCGCTCTGTGAATGATTTGTAGGAGGAAGGGAGAGCAGAGTGGCCAGAGCTGTACATTGCCCTGTGCAATACATGCAGTAATTCCTAGGGTCAGGACAAGCAAGCCAGCTATCCCCAGAGCTCTTTGGACCAGTTTCCTTCCTCCACGCTCAAATAAACTCCTATCACAATTAAAGGGAATTCTCCAGAGCCAAGAATTTGCTCTTAATGAAACATTAAGTAATTCGTAAGATGCTTTGAGTTTGTCCAAGGTCTTTGTGCCTGCAGTTCCCAGGAAGTTATCAGAGCAGTGAGCAGCACTCTTCACAGGCAATGACCCCATGAGCTGGTCTTGCCTTTATCCTATGGGTTTCCTTTGCAGCAAAATATTGGAAACCCTTTCTGAGTGTTGAATAAGGCAGTGCTGGCATCATTGCAGGGGAAGGGTGGGAGTTTGGATGGTTAGATGGGACAGACTGGCACAGGTGATAACCAGGAATCAGGCTGAGAGAGGACTCAACCTGGGTGCTTAGCTGTGGCCATTCCAGGACTGCTCTTCTCTTTTCAGAGTGGGGCAAGGATCAACATCTCAGAGGGGAACTGCCCTGAGCGAATTGTGACCATCACTGGCCCCACCGATGCCATCTTCAAGGCTTTCGCCATGATTGCCTACAAATTCGAGGAGGTGAGAAATGTGAGCCATCCCACAGCTGGGGCCAGCAGTGCAGGTGGGCCCGGGGCCTCCAGCCCACATGTGGCTGGTGGATCTTGCTTAAATGGGACATGGCCTCAGCACAGAACCCTCCAAACATCTCTTAACTAGGCAAGAACTGAGCACAAGTCTGATGAGGAGCTGCTGAGGGAGGTGGAGAGGCTCATTTTGGAGAAAAGGAGGCTCAGAGTTGACCTTCTCACTCTCTACAACTACTTGAAAGGAGGGTTTAGTCAGGTAGGGCTTTGTCTCTTTTTCCCAGGTAACAAATGACAGGATCAGAGGAAATGGCCTGAAGTTGCACCACAGGAGGTTTAGATTGGATGTTAGGGAAATTCTTCACTAAAAATATGGTCAGGCATTGGAACAGGCTGCCCAGGTCAGTGGTGGAATCACCATGTCTGGAAGTATTCAAAAAGTATGTGGGTGTAGCACCTGGGGATATGGATTACCGGTAGACTTGGCAGTGCTGGGTTAGTGAATGGTTTGACTCGATGATCTTACAGGGTTTTTCCAACTTTAGTGTTTTCATGATTCTGTGATTCAGTGAAGTGTCCCGGAGTCCCACAGTTAATTAACTTCAGGGATGTGCAGTGATGCAGTTGCAGACAGAGACCAGCCATGTCTGGGGGGACATGACCCCTCCTCTCTAGCCAGGGCTCTTGGGTCAGCATCTGGTCAGGTACTGAGGGCTCATGTGCTACACTCTTCCTTCCCAAGGACATAACCAACTCCATGAGCAACAGCACCGCTACCAGCAAACCTCCAGTGACACTGAGACTGGTCGTGCCAGCAAGTCAGTGTGGCTCGCTGATTGGCAAGGGAGGCTCCAAGATCAAGGAAATCAGAGAGGTAAGTCAGACTTGAATAAAGTAATTTTATTAGTGAAGGTTGCTGCAGCTCCTCAGAGCTGATCTGTGAACAGAGGGAGAGCTGCCTTGGAAAATGGGATCCTTATGCTGCATCATGCAGCACGTTGCTTCCCAGGGTGGTCTTGCTGATGCAAGAGCAGCATCCCATGGGGTGCAATATATGGGGCAGTGCGGCTGTTGGGCAGAGCTGCAGCTGGGCTGCAAGGCAAGGCCTTCAGATGTGGCATTTGCCCTTCCTCTCTCTTTCTGTCTCCAGTCAACAGGTGCTCAGGTTCAAGTGGCGGGGGACATGCTGCCCAACTCCACAGAGCGGGCGGTGACAATCTCGGGGACACCCGACGCAATTATCCAGTGTGTCAAACAGATCTGTGTGGTGATGCTGGAGGTACAGTCTGTAACAAAGGGGGTAAAGTACATAAGGAAAAAAATCCCAGCTGGCACCACAACAGCGCTGGGAGCTGTGGAGAGTGTCTCTCGTCCCCTTCACCACGCGTTGTCGGATCACTCTCATTTCCTGGTACCTCCGTTGGAAACCCACCCATTGTTTTTTCCCCACCACTGTCCATTGTTTCTAGAGTCCCCAGCTGGAAGCCTGCCTGGTCTGGTGCCCCAAAGGAGATGGTTTGTTTTGGAGCTGAGGGTGACTTCAGGAGAGAGGGTTGCCAGGTGGGCTGGAACAGCCCAGCAGTACCCAGAGTGCTGTGTGAAGGAGATGGGGGCTGCAGCCCCTCCTCCAAGGACCTACTCTCCTCTGCACAGGGGTCACGGTGCCCCATGAGGACAACAATCAGGAGGAGGAGGAGGAGGCCAGTGCATCCCTTGTGCTGGGGAAGCTGGAACTGGGAGCACAAAGCTGAGCTCCCGTGAGGCACAGTGGGAAGGGTAATGAGGAAGGCTGGTGGATAGCAGGGACTGTAGGGTGCATGGATGTATGTCCAAGGTGCTGTTTTCTGGGATAAATACTGACAAGCAAAGCTTGAAGATCTCTGCCATGGAGAGATGCTGCTGTACCAATGTCTTATTGCTGGAAATTACCAGAGCCACAGGCTGCCCCCTCAGATGGGAGAAGCTCTGGGGGGAAAGCCCTCAGGACACAGGATGGTGTCACCCTCTGCTCCTGCTGCCTCCCAGAGACAGACAAAGCAGGGACCAATGCCAGGCCCCTCTGCCTGGCTGCACAGCTCTTTCATGGCAGGGAGGAGCACGTTTCCCACTGGAAAAGCTACAGATGGGGATGGGAAAGCAAAGCCAAATTAAAGCACCTTCAGTTTGGCAGTAGCACAGCTCAGGAGGAATAGCCAGGAGCCACATTACCCTGTGATGCTTGTGAAGGAATTTTAGGCACATGATGACTCCAGGTCATGGACTGCAGCAGAGATGAGTCTGAGGTTATGGTTGCAGGTGTGTTATAAAGTGTTTCTTGGCTGGTCTTCTCACAAGCAAGAGGTGCTGCTCTTCTGTATTTCTCAGCAATGGGAAAGAGAAAAACCCATGAGTCTTCTTGCAGTCTGAAATCTGGGAAGTTCCCTGACTTTAACAGTTCACAGAGATGCTCCTTATCACCTTTCAGTCTTACACAGATAATCCTGGCTCATCCTCTCCAAGATTTGTAATGCAATAAAAGAACAAGGAGGCTTGGGATGATAGAGATGTGCTTTGATCATACAGCTTTCCAAAAGACAGGTGCTTAGGAGGAGAATTTAGATATGCTGTTTGCCTTGAAGTAGATGTCTAGAAGAATGTACAGAAAAAAAATGCATAATTTTCCATGAGGTAGCGTAATTTATATTGCCTGGTCTTACATAGCAGTGACTGGGTCACTTCATTTTGAGTAGAAGCAGAAAACTGAAATCTCTCCTAATCCCTAAAAACCTCTATGTTTTCTATGGCCTGTTAGTTATGTTCAAGTGAAAACCAACACAGAGAACTTGGGTGAGCAGCTCTCATACATGATGACATGGAACAACTCACTACAGCATTGCTCAGACCTACACAGGGACTGAACAGACCAGAGCAGTGAGGAGCAAGATCACAGAATCATGGAATCATGGAATGGTTTGGGCTGGAAAGGACCTTAAAGACCATCTAGTTCCAACCCCTTGTCATGGCAGTGACACCTCCCACTCGACTACAACGACACTGCCTTGTAGCTTCTAGTGCATGACCACCAATGTCTCAGCTTGGATGGCAGTGGACCAGACCAGGTCCTGAAGGTGACCCTGACCCCACAGTGCAGAAGATGAGGGTGGTCAAAGAACTGGAGCAATGTGCCAGGTCGCTCAGATGGGCTTTACCTCCCCATCTTGCTGCTTGAAGGTTTCCTCAGGGTGTTTTGAGGAGAGTTCCAGAAGTCTAGACCAGGTGACACAGTTTGTGCAGAGCGAACGTTAGGGAGGCAGTGGAGCTCCAGGATGTGATGTAGGGGCCTGTGCCATGGCAGGGGATCTCCTGTACCCCAGGTTGTCCTTGTTGTCCATGAAACGCTGCTTTCCCTGTGTCCTCCTGTCCAGAAACGCGGTGTTGCCTGGTTTGGGTGTTGCTGCCGGCGGCCCCGGGGGCCGTGCTCCGTTAGGTGCTTTCTAACACTCTTTTTGCCGCCGTTTCAGGAAAGCTGTTCTAATGTTCTCTCTCCCTCTCCTTATCCCTTTTCCTAGTCCCCACCAAAAGGTGCCACCATTCCCTACCGCCCAAAGCCCGCCTCCACCCCTGTCATTTTTGCAGGTGGTCAGGTAAGAGCCGACCCGCTTGCAGCCTCCACTGCCAACCTCAGCCTTTTACTGCAGCACCAGCCGCTGCCCGTTAGTGCACTCAGGTTTCTTGCCTTCTGACTTGCATGGTATCATCCCATCTGTTGTGTGCCACGGCAGCTGGACTGAAAGCTCTTGGTAGAGCCGATGGTTTAGCTTCTGTAATGGATGCTGGAGGATGAGGAGGAGGAAGGGGCCAGCCCATGGAGGCAGGGTGTTAGCTATGCTGGGTACTCATGCTCAAAGAAAAGGCTGGAATTTGCTTCACGGTATTTGTCAGTAGATAAGAAGGAGAAAACTAGAAAAGCATAATTGAACAAGGGACTGTGACTGTTTCTGGCATCTCCAGCCCAATTGAAGAAAACACCTTTGTGTAGCTGTAATTGATCCAAGATAGGAAGGATTTATGCCAGTTACTGCAGGGCTGTGCCGAACCACTGCCCAAGGCAGCCTCTGTGGAAGAGTCATGTCCCCATTCCTTGGGATGCTGAGCTGGTTTGGGGTGCTGCTTCCTTCTTACAGGAGAGCCTGCATTGCATTGCCCTTGGTGACATTGCAGCCTCGCAGACACAACGTGCTATTTCTAGCCACCCCTGGGGAGATTTTTCCTTTGTGGGATAACCATTGCATGGATGTGTCATGGGAGCTGGAGGTTATTCTGCAAATGAAAATCAGCAGAAACAAGAGCAATTTTGAGCAGAAAACTACTTCTAAAGAGGGAACTTGCACCATTGCTTTTTCCACCTCATGTCCTCACCTCACCTGGTGCCTGAGGGCATGCCATGCTGTGGTGCATCAGATCTAGCCAGAGATGTACCTTCCCAGGAGCACCAGCAGCCAGGTAGAGCCAGCATGACAAAACCACCCAGAGCAGCTCCACACAAGTTATTTCATTTCTTCCCAACCATAATAAATAGGAGGACAAACTAAGAATGGGAGCAAAGCCCAGAGCACAGGCCATTTCAGGCTGAATTAGTCATTGCCAGGATCAAGAGGAGTGTGTCACTTAGTCTGAGCAGCCATCCTGGAAAAGAGCTTTGAGTCCAGTTGCTTGGTGAACTATCTTCTCAAAAGGGAGAGTAAGATGGAGTTAGCATTTCTCCTGCTGGTGAATGGTTGGTGTCTTGGACAGAAGTGATGTCATGGGAAGAAGCAACTGTCTGAAATGAGAGCTCTTCCCAAGGCTGGTAGCCCTTTGGCTCTGCCCAAGGGGTGGCAGGGGGTGGATGGGAAGAGGACAGCCAGTGACAGTGGTGACAGGTGTTTGGGGTGGGATGATCCTACAGGAACTCAGCAGGCTGAGGGATGCAGTGGCCAATGGCAGCTGCCAAAGGGACCAGCCCCATCATCCATAGGCAACATCAGAGCTGAGTTGCATCTGTCCAAGACACCTCCCGACCCTTAATTACCTTTTTTCACTCAATTCTTCTAAGGCAAAAGCAATGACCAAATTACACCACCAGGACAGGCAATTCTTTGCTGAAGCCTCTGGCTTGTCCTCATTGTGCCAGGATGCCAGTGGGCACTGGGACAGCCATTTCTGTTTTCCTCCTCCATGATTTTGTGGGTTTTCCTTACAGAAAGCACTTTGCTATTTGCAAACAATGTGGCAAATTTGCAGGAGGTTCCATGGAGGCTTTTTTCTGTTGTTTTGGGCAGTCTTTACTCTCCCTTTTCAAAGTGTTCTCCATTTCTTTTGTCATTTCTTTCAGAATCATCTGAATAATGTGTCAACCAGTGAGATACATTTCGCTACCTGGTTAAGTCCTAAATATTGGGCTCTCTAGTGTGCAGCTCTTCACCTACACTGGTGGTTATTTTGGGGTTATTTGCCAAAAGAAAAAAAAGGAAAAGAGAAAGAATTGCTACAAAGGATGGGAAAAGCACACAAAACCATTTGCCTGGCAGATAACTGCATGGCTTTATCAATTATAGCTGGTGAAAGGCATCACAGGTGGCCTGGCCCTGAGCCCTCACCTCAATGCCTTTCAAATGCCCCAGCAGAGCACTGGAATACACTGGGTGGATGTAAAACATCCACTGGGAGTTGTGCACCTGAAAATGTGGAGGGGCCCACTGCACTGACTTGCTTTCTGGGATCACTCTTAGGTGTGAAGGGCAGCAGTGATGTCACTGTGCACCTGCTACACACATAATTCTGGTTATCATAGAATCACAGAATGGTTTGGGTTGGAAGGGACATTAAAGATCATCCAGTTCCAACCCCCCTGCCACTGATCCTTATATTTTGCTTGGCAAAGACCAGTCACAACCCAATATTCCTGTTTCATGCAATACTGGCATCTTTAAGGAGCTGTTTATTTCCTTTTGAAAAAGCCAAACTGAGCCAAAGCCCTTGAAGTCAGGTAGCTCAGAATGGGACAGATTGGATCGGAGGTGAACATCTCCCTCCTGCCCCAAGGATTTGGTGCCCCAGGGAATTTAATGTGCGAGAGGGGGGTCCCAGCAGAGGAGTGAAATTCTCTCACCATGTCCTTCCATCCCCAGTAACACCTTTTTTTTTCCTTTACAGGCCTATACAATTCAGGGACAATACGCTATTCCACACCCGGATGTGAGTTTTACCCTAATTTTTCTTATACCCTTTTCTGTCACCTGCATGCTACTGTTAATTCACATAATATTAATATTAGCCAATAATATTAATAACGTATTTTCAAAGTAACTGGCCATGTGTAGTATCTGTAATACCTCGAGTAGCCTTTTAACCTGTTAGCACTAAACTTTATTTCTTTCGAGGACTTGGCCTGATGCTAAATTGTTTCCATTGTTCAGTGCTATCCCTTCATTGTGAGAGAAAACATACTCTATGCATTTTGTGCCTCAAAATGATCAAAACAAGCAAAAAAAAAGAAGGAAAAAAAATTTTCCCCTTGTCCTTAAAATGTTGGTAAGCTAAGGATGTATTTAGTTGCTGAGTGCCTTGGTGGAGTGGAGACAATCCAGAGCTTCGTGATTGAAACCAGGGCAGGTGGATGTGTCTTTCCAGGAGGAGCAGCTTCTCCAGGTGACTTGGAAGTTGGGAAAACCCCTCCCTGCATCTCCCAGAGGGCTGAAGAGGGTACTGAGGGATCTGTGCCTCCCCACAGGAGCAACACCCCAGACCAGTGGGGTCACCCTGGATTTGATGGCTGTCTCAATGGGTTTGAGTGGCTGTCACCAGGGCAGGGGCATTGTGGGGACAGTCCTCACTCCATCTCAGGCTCCTTGGTGCAGGGACAGGCACCACTCTGACTCAGGGTTTGCTGATGCCTGGATCCCCTGGGCTCCTGTGCCTGTGGTGAGTCAGGGAGCCACAGCACATTTGTGGGGGGACATGTAGGGATCATCAACTGGAATGTTTGTGTCTAAAGTTACCAACAGAACCAAAAAATTAGTCTAATGGATTTCTCTATGGAAAGCAGTGAAGCACTGCAATGCCAGCAACTCCTTGCTGGCAGCAGGCAAGGCTTGGCTTCTGAGGGAGTCATGGCTCTTGGAAAATGCTGGGCCTTTCTAAATGTGTTTCTGAGGAGATAAAATACTTGTCGAGTCCCATTGTGGGGAGGTTCTTCTTGCTGTGAGCTGGGGGTCTACAGTGGGGCTGTGTATGTGGTGGTGGGTGGAAAGACTTCTCCAGCCATCCCAGCCATGGGAAGGGGATGATGTAGCTCAGTGTTCCATGGGGCATTAGGTATTAAATCATGGAATTACCTTTTTCCATGATTGAGAGGGTGGCAAGGCTGTTTGATACCATGAATCCTGCTCCACATGGGAACCTTTAAGGACCTCTAGGCTGGATTTTCATCTTAGGAGAAGTGATTTCACTGGAATTAGTGGAATCCAAGCTTTGGCTTTCTATGTGACACCAGTATGTGTGTACTCTGAATAGCCTGCTGTGATGGTTGATAAGAAATATTCTTAATTATGTAGTCTTTGTCTTTGCTTGGAAGTGGAATATAAATAAAGAACCTGCATATTTAGGGTAGGTCAATATAGGCTTTATCCCAGGTTTCCCTTGCAAGCAGTGCTGACAGCTTAGTCTTCTCCTTGTTATTATATTCCTTTTATTGTCAGGATTAAAATACATTTAATAAAATGTGCTCTGCCCCATTCCCAGCAGATTTGCTGAGACATGGGAAGAATTGTTGATCCAGAGGCCATGCACTCCATCCTTACTCTTATAGTGGTCTCCCAATGATTAATAATTTTAAACAATGTTCAGAGCAGAATCCAGTCTTGAATGGGATTTTAGTGCATTTTAAACACATTTTAGGTCTCTGTGTTTAGTGGCTGCCCTTTGGCAAAGCGGGCAGAATTTTGAAAGCCAAATGCATGCTCCTTGATTTTCTCCCCTGGAAAAGAACCTCAGAAGAGGGGCAGCTTTGACTCATGAAGAACTTCAACATTGCTGGGTCTGTGTAGACTGTTTGGAATGTGATTTGTAGCTGCCTACCTTCCCAAAAGTTGTGGGATCAGAGTCACAGAATGGTTTGGGTTGGAAGGGACCTTAAAGCTCATCTCATTCCACCCCTGCCATGGGCAGGGACACAGGGGCTGTCTAAATACCACTATCCAAACTACGTCTGAAAACTCTACCAGCTCAGTATTAGAAAGGATTTTGGTGTTTCCCCCATTGGACAAAGCAGGACCCCTGTCCCAGGTCATGGTTGAAGCTGAAGGGGCAAAGAGCTTTTGTTTGGAGTCCTGCCAGTGTCCAGGGACCAGGTGTCACAAGGAATTCCAGAAATAGGTGCACCTGTAGAAAACAGGATAGTTCTGAATTTAAAAAGTAGTGGATCCTGATATCCTTGCTCTGTGCAGGAGCAGTGGTGTGCTCACTCCTGTCTGGAGGCACTTGTGTTTTGGCAGGAACCCACCGTATCACACCTTTGGCTAAAATGAGCCAAATAAAGCCAAAATAAGCCCAGTGAGGGACGTGTAGGCACCTCTTTTCATGGAGTAGTGAGACCTCTCACCTGAGCTGATGGAGGTTGGAAGTCTTCATGCCTCTGCAGGGAGAACAGAGATCTCATGGGCACCCCTCTGGGGATTTGCAGGTGTTTCACCCCTTCCTGCTGCCTCCCTCCAGCCTCCCCCCGGTGTGTACAGCCCCCCAGATCAGCTCTTTCCAGCATTTCCCTCTCACTGCTGCCAGCCAGACCTCCCTGCACTCCCCAGCCATGCTGCAGGAGCAAGGAGGTGTTTGAACTTTGTTGACCCCCAAAACCTTGAAATTGTAACTCTTGCCTCTCCATTGCCAGGGATAATGTGCACAACAAGTGGTTTGAGTTTTGGGGATGATGAGATTCTGGCAATCTCCCGAGGACCTGTGATATGTGGGAGGTGATAAAGAGCCTTCTTCCTGCTCCCTGCCAGACTTCAGCCCAGTTTGTTTTGTTTTCTTTTCTTTTATTCTTTTGTTGGTTGGTTTTTGGTTTTTGTTGTGTTTTTTTGTTTTTTATTTGGAGCAGTGAAACGGAGCACAAAATGTATTCCAAACAAACAACTCTCTCTGCAGGCGCTTCCTGACTGGGCACCAAAACATACCCAGCACAGCAAGGGATACAAGGATCTGAAATACCTAGTGGTCATGGCTGAAGCCCATAATTCCCCATATTCCTAATGAGCTGACATTTAGAAACGCAGTTTATCCATCTCCCAGAGGCACTTCCCACCAGAGGCACAGCACAGGAACCTGTGCTGCAGGGACCAGCGGTGACAATGCAGCCCTGGTGGCACAAAGAGGGTCTCTGGGTGCTGGTTGTGATGCCCACCAGCTGGCCCTGTGCTGAGGCAGAGGAGCTGAAACTAAGAATGGGCTTCTTTCTGGTATCATACTTCAGACCCTGACCAAGCACTTCTGCCAAAGATTTGGGCTTTATTGCACTATACCCAGGCCAAGTCCTTCTGCTAATGTTTTTGCCATGTCTCACCATGGCTTCCTGGTTTGGTTTTTTTTCATTATTTTTTGGTTTGTTTTCCTTTTTATTTTTCCCTCCCGTTATAATTTTGTTCTTGCTTTTCGGTGTGACTTGTTGTACTCTATGACAATAACCTTCTTAGCTCTAATGTCCCTCCTACCCCTCAGCAGTTGACCAAGCTCCACCAGTTGGCTATGCAGCAAACCCCTTTTACTCCCCTTGGACAGACCACCCCCGCTTTCCCTGGTACGTACCCACACACCCTTTCAAGATATCCTTCTCTTACCTGTAGAGTTTCTCTCTCTTTTCTAAACTCACGCTGTTTAATGGAAATGAGCAGGGCAAATAAAAAGTTGCAATGCCCATGGGGAAAGGCTAACTAGAGATGGATATTTTGGGGTTACAGTCCTCAAGGGTGAGCTCTTGGCCCTTTGTTGTGCATGCCAGGACTCACTCCCTGTTTTGCTGGCTTTCTCAGCAGAAGTGGTGAGCGCCATCCTTCCCTTCACGGAGGAGGCAGCATCCCCTGCCACGCGCTGATCTGATCTGGATCCTGGTGGCATGTCCCAGCTTTCCGGGGGGAACAGCTTGGTGCTGGCCAGGGATGCTGCCTTGGTGTGTGCAGGGAGCGCTGGTGAGCCAGGCAGGATGGCACCCCTGCAACAGGAAGGAGTTGTGGCCATAGGGAGCCACACTGATGGGAGCACAGCTGGCCCCAGCGTGGCTTGGAGCCTTGTCAAGGCTGGCATGTTCATGGTGACCTGGGAAGCAGATAGAGCGCAGGGGATGGAGATACTTAAAGTACCGGTTGGAAATGCCTTTTCTGACAGTATGTTCATCATATTTTGAGCTTCCTAGATGAAGTGACATTGCTTATCTCCTTGAAGGCAAAAGCATTAAACCTGTTTCTTCTTTGCTCTTCAGGAGAAAAGCTGCCCTTACATTCCTCCGAAGAAGCTCAAAATCTGATGGGCCAGTCATCAGGTAAAACGCAAAGCTAGAGGGAAATAAGCAGGCTTTGGTTGAAATATAGATTCTGTAAATAGGACCATTAAGTTGTTGTACTCTGAGAGAAATCAGAAGAGGGCAGGTTTTCTTGGTGGGCAGAGAGAGGCTGGGCAGCACTGTTCGTCTCTGTACAGCATGTGAAAAGAAAAGTGCCTGGACTTCATTGCCTGTTTTTTTGATATTTGTGTATAACTGCCATAGAATCACAGAATATCCTGAGTTGGAAGGGACCTGCAAGGATCATCGAGTCCAGCTCCTGGCCCTGCATAGGACAGCCCCAAGAATCCCACCTGAAAGTGTTGTCCAAACACTTCGTGAGCTCTTTCAGGTTTGGGGCCATGACCACTGCCCTGGGAAGCCTGTTCCAGTGCCTGGCCAGCCTCTGGGGGAAGAACTTTTTCCCAATATCCAACCTAAATCTCCCCTGACACAGCTCCAGCTGTTCCCTCAGGTCCTGTCACTGGTCATCAGACAGCAGAGGTCGGTGCTGGCCCTCCACTGCCCCTCAACCATGATGAGTTCTCTCTCAATGCCATCTGTATATTGGGAAGATATCAGAGTCATCACCCTTATTTCTTCATTTCATTTTGCCTAAACTTTGCTCAGAAACAGCAGAAAAATGCCGGTGGGAACAGCAATGACATGCAGCTTTAGCCATCTCCAAGCCATTCAGGGTGAGTTGCAATTTTAGTGGGACAGGACCCTGAGGAGTCAAGGCATGGCTGAAGCCTTGGAGAAATTTTGATGGCAGATGTCCCACATTTATCTGTATGTACAGAATGGATTTGTCTTTTGTTACCTACCATTGCTTAGAGGAGTTATCCTGAGACCTGGAGGCTCACAGGCAATATGAACCAGATCTCCCTGGGCATACCTGGGGCACACAGCCATCCTGTGCATGCCTCAAAAGTCTGGGGGCATCACCCAGCTATGAAAGCAAATGTAGCCCAAGTAGACAGACCCCACAAGACTACACAAATAGAGATTTCGTGACACTGACCTGCGCAGTCATGTTTTCTGCATGTCCTCTTTGCCCTTTGCAGTCACCCAAGGCACTAATCCTGCCCTGACACTTTCTTTGCAGCCTCAGGGACTGCTTGTGCATATCAAAAAGGGAGGAGCTGTAGTGCTAAAATAAACAGTCTCCAGGTAATGGGGAAGGATGTGGCTGTTCCTGGATGGCTGTATGATGCAGGGATGGTGCAGTACCATGGCATGTTGTGTCCCAAGGGCTTTCAGCAGCATCCATAGCATCTGAGCATGGGATGAGGGGGGCTACCTATGCATCTGAGGAGCTTAGTTTGTTTTCCCAAAGACCCCTGGATGCCTCAGTGCTGCTCAGAATTCATCACCAGTGCTCTACTCCCCTCAAAAGACATTTTCTGCCATACCCAGGCTGCTACTGAGCTGAGCCTTGTAACGCCTGGCCAAGAGACTGGGACACCCTTATCTGAGGGACATGTCTGTGTTAGGTCAGTCCACCTTGCCCCAAACTGTCAGAAAGCTCAGTGTGCAAGCCAGTCCAGGACTGGTGAATGTGTGCTGTAAAGTCAGTGTTGAGCATTGCCTGTGGTGTAATACCTGGGCAGGATCTATTTTGTGCAGGGTTTGGCGTTAGTACCCCTGGCAGGGGTGAAGAAAGCAGAGGGCTGCGTAGTGGAGGATTTGCAGCCCCCATCCTGGCATTTCCTCTCCTCTCTGTGCTTCCAATTGAAAAATGTGATGAGGAGACCTTCTGGAAGAGAGGTGTGTCTGGGAAGCTGCATTCAGGAAAGCACAGGAATCACGCAGTCATAGAATCATGGAATTGTTTCAGTTGGAAGGAACCTTAAAGCCCATCTTGTTCCAACCCACACTAGACCAGGTTCCTCCAAGCCCCATCCAGCCTGACCTTTAACACTTCCAAGGACTGGGCAGCTACAGCTTCTCTACACAACGTGTACCAGGGCCTCACCACACTCACTTCCTGACAGCCTCACGTCATGCACAAGCACATGAGAGATATTCAGAGCTTCCCTTCTCAGTGCTGAGGCCCTCAATGGCAATAAGTGAGGAATTTGGTGCTGCTGCTGTCTATTGCTGCAGCCCTGCACTTCCCATCTCCTTATTCTCTTTATTCTGCACCTACTTACTCCCCTTTCCACAGATACAAACCTGGCAGTCTCTTGTGTTCTTAAAAGCCTTCATCAGTGGTTTATATTGTAAGGATAAGGGTTTTTTTCCCAGTTGCTGCAAATTCCTGTCAGCCACCAGACAGCTTGTTTCTTGCAGATTTGGCATAGGACATTCCTGCTTCGGCTTTAATACGGAAAATCATGGGAGAGGCAGGCTTTGACCTGGCCTGGTAGCACTATGGCATGGTGTCCTCTTACCTCTGGAGCTGCATACACAGGGTATCCTTCTGACTCCAGTCATTCCCACCATGGAGGAGAGAGCTCTCTTCAGTGCAGGAGAGGCTGGAAGGAAGCACACTGCTGCCTCTGCTCTTTGATGTGTAATTTTGTTGGGAAGCAGGATCTGAACCTCCATACTGTTTATCTTGCTTGCCCTTACAAATAAGAGGGACAACTGGTCTTAGGTCCAGCTAGGTTGCATGTCTTAGCAGTCTGGCTTAAATTCAGAGTGAGTCTGTGGGGCTTTAACTTGCAAAGGACTTGTGCCAGTGCTGCTGGATCCCCTGGGGAAACCGGTTTTGGGGCACCAAGCTGCTGTCATACCCAAGCAGCTCAATGCTGCTGCATCCAGATAGGGCTGGAGGGTGCATGGACAGCATTCCTGCTGGGCTGGTGGCTGACCTAGTCAGCATGCTCTCTGCTGCTGTGTGGGAAGGTGTTTTTCCCACCTCTCTTTGGTGATGCTGGAACATTGCACTCTCCTCTGAAGCCATTCCCAGTGGGATGATGAAGGGTGGGAAGCAAGGCATTCATGGAGCAGCTCAGAGGATGCAGGGAAGGTGAGACCCAGCTCCAACAGAGTCAGGTAGCAACTGTCTTACCCCTCCTTGTCCCAGAGTGTGTGATCCCCTTCCCCTCCCACCCTGGAGCAGGACGAAGCCTTTGCAGTGTTGACTGTGTCGGGAAAGCAGCGGAGCTCCATTGTGTTGCCTCTGCAAGCTATAACCATGTCTCCTTGCATGTGCCCAGGTTTGGATGCCAGTCCCCCGGCCAGTACTCATGAACTCACCATTCCCAATGATGTAAGTAAGTCCTAGAGCTTCCTTGGCATGTCTGTGTGTGCATGTGTGTCTACACACACATATATATATATGTGTGTGTGTATGTGTGTGTGTATATATATATATATATATATATATAAACTGCTGACATATGACTTTGGTAAATATATTTAGAGATGCCCCTTCATCATGTTCCCTCAGCCATGTGCAGTCCATTGGGGATCAACCTGCAGCAAAAAGTGCCCATTGGACTTCACCCTGTCAGTAGATTCCCTAGGTACAACCTTAATGCTCTATTTCCCTTTGCAAGTGAACTCAGTGCTCATGAAACATGCCCAGTTGACAGCACTGGGAAAGGGAGAGAGCTCCTGTGCCAGCCCTGATTAAACTCTTAATTACTTAATCAGACACTGGCAGGTCTAAGATGATATTTCAGCTCAAGGGTAGTGAGTGGGCTGGGGGTGGTGGTGAAGAGGTGGTGAGTAAATAACATTTCTCATGCCACAAAGTGCCATGAAGGACAGTGTGTCTCATCATAGTACTGGTGACAGGCAGCTTTGGGGTCTTACAGCTGGAGGTGTTGTGGTGACGTGGGTGTTGGACTGGAATATTTGCTGGAATGAGGCTGGAGTCATGCTGGACAGGGTGCTTGTGGGTGCTCAGGTGGGAGGAGGTGGGATGGAGAGCGCAACACAGCCAGCACCATGTGCTTTACTTGCTTCTGGACTGGCCCACCAGTTTCTGTGGATTAAGAACCAATCTGCAGGGGAATAACATCCAGTCTCTTGCCCCATCTCCATCACCAGCAAGCGCCTCAGCCCATCCTCATAAGGAGTGTCTGGATGGGGTCTGGCAGCTGTTGCTACCTCTTCCTGCTGTTCACCAACATCTGGCAGCACAAGGGAAAGGCAGCGAGCCCAACTGCAACTGTCAAGCACCTCTGCCAAAATCATCTTCCACCTGAGAGATGTGGCAGTGCAACAGGTTCTGAGCATCTGCTGGCTGAAACCCTTGGAGATGCTTCACCCCAGGGACAACTGCCATGGAAGGGATCTGCAAAGGAGCCCGTGGGAGACTGATCCCCAATCTGCATCTCCACAAGGCTGCAGGGAACTCTGCAAGTGCTCCTGATGTTTCAACAACCATGTCTGTAGAGCATGGAGGACCATAGCAATCCTCAGAAATATCAAGAGACCCTTGCAAAAGGGGAGGAAAGGATGCCAGGGGCCCTCCCAGAACCCAGGAGCACATGGAGCATTCACTCACCAGGGACCTGGTTATCACCAGACCTAGGCAGCATTAAATGTCATCACCCGCATCTTGAAAAACTCCTCCTTAGCATTTCCTCCTCTTGTTTCAAAGGCTTTTAAACACTCACTGCCACCTTCTTGGGAAGCAGAGGACAGGCTTGGTTTTCTTTAAGAGTCTCCAGTGATATTTTATTGGTATAACTTGGAGTTGTGCTGAAGTTGAAGGAAGTCTGATGGTAAACATCTTGCCCCTCCTCTGACTGTCAGGAGAACCTTGAATGCTGTTCAACTTGGGTCTTCCTGGACATCTGCCTAAATAGTTTGGTTCCTAGGTCTCCCTTGTCAGATCTTTATTTGTTGAAGCATCTCTGAGTTATTTTTGTGCTTTGAAGACCAGGATGGGTGGCTATTGGGCTGAACACCGCACCACCACAGCCCCTGAGACAGTTGATACCCTTCCCATGTGTATTCAAGTCCCTATGGGACAAACCACCATGGGAGCCCCATGGTCTGACTGAAGGATCAGTGAACATTTGGAGGAGGAGTTGTCTCCACTTCTGCCACGGCAGAAATCAAGCAGCTGCCAAGATGAATGTCCCACATATAAAATGCCCGGGTGCAACCTGTCCAAAAGGGGATGCAGAAACACCTCATGCCTGTGTTGGTCAAGCTGGATATCTTGGTATGTGCAATCAAGTTTCAGAGATCAAGCCTGAGGGAACCATCAGTTGATGCACAAGTGAGCAAAGACAAAGACCATTGAGGAAATTCAAGGGACAGGTATATGAGGAAATTCAAACCTCCAGATGGCTCTGATTTTTTCACAGGAGTGTGAAAGATGTGCTTTTAAGTAGGAGTCACCTCTTCTGTGGGTGCCACAGCCACATGGTGCTCTCCTGCGCACACTGGTGAGCCATTGGATTGCACCAAAAAAGCTAGAGGGGGTGTCAGAGGCATTGAGGGCATCCCAGAGAGATAGAAGGAATGTAGGATGGGGTGACTGCACCAGCTGATGAGGGGACTCTGAGGTTGGGCTGTTCCCAGTGAAGGTGGTGGGCTTGTTTCCTTCTAGTAACACATTCAAACCACCTTTGGGTTTTCTGTGACCGACAAAAGAATAAGTAACTTGCAAAACATTCACCATTTGCTAGACCACGAAAAATATTATTCCAGAAATGAGCCCTCCTTGAAGCCCTCTGAGATGCTGGTCATGGTCTTGTGGATAATGGTGCTGGATGAGTCCTTGGAGGACCGTGCTCGAGTGCAGGTGGGATTCCCCCCCAGGCTGTCCCTCTCCTGTTTTCATGAGCACTAAGGTCACACGCGTTCCAGGGCCGTGCGGTTGTGCTCGCGTCCCGTCCTGCCGGCACCGGCCAGAGCTGCCGCCTCTCAGACATTCCCTCCGTGCTTTCTTTCCTAGCTAATAGGCTGCATAATCGGACGCCAAGGGACCAAAATCAATGAAATTCGGCAGATGTCGGGAGCGCAGATCAAAATCGCCAACGCCACGGAAGGGTCATCGGAGCGCCAAATTACCATCACAGGAACCCCTGCAAACATCAGCCTTGCGCAGTACCTCATCAACGCCAGGTGAGAACCCCGCAGACCTCCGCTGCCTCCTGCCACGGCCAATCCCGCCCTGCTGGCGTGGTGGGAGCAGCCCTCGCTCCCAGCACCGTGGGCCAGGAGAGGCTTCCTGAGGCTGGCTGGGACAGATGGTATCTTGTTGAGACCTCTGAGCGGGGACCAGACGTCACCAGCAGGACATCTCCCCCCAGCTGGTGCTTTGGCTGGGGACTGGGAGCTGCTTCACTGCTGGCAGAGCACCCGCGGGTTGCACCGGTCGCCTGCCCACTTGCCACCCTCGCTCAAGGATTTTGCTTATGGGTAGGGCAAAATCGCCGCCGTCTTTCTCTGTGGATGAGGCAGGGAACAGGGATGGAGCTGAGCTGGTGGCAAGGAGGCATCACTTGGGACCTGCTTGCTGCGATCCCAGCATCTGCCTCTTGCTTGTGCTTCCAGACCTCTCAAAGGCTTTCTTTCATTCAGTGAAAGTAATCAGTCCAATAAACGCAAGACATGGGGACGGCCTGATTACTTCCTTTACATCATGAAAGGCTTGGTGCAGGAGGACTTCACAGGGGCCAAGGGTTCCTTAACACTGCCACAGGCTAGGAGGAGATGCAGCCCATGCTGTGGGGGACCAGGGGTCCAGCAAGGGACTCCCAAAGGGGAGATGTAGCTGGAGAGACAAGTTGGGGACCAGCTCCGTGCTGGCAGTGAACTTCGTCTGAGGCGCTCACGCAGGTCTCTTTGCCTCTGTCTGTGGACTCGTGGATAGTGAGTTTAAGGGGATACGGGACCTTTCAAATGGCTTTGCACCCACCTGGAACAGCCACACAAGCAAGCCCGTCCACCTGTCCGCGCTTTCCTCTGCGGGCAGGATTGATGCCGTGCCAACCCGTTGGATTTGTGCAGCTGCAGGAGGCTGCTGGGAGGGTCCCGAGGACAGGGGGCTGTTGGTGGCGACTCTGACATTGTTGGGGTGTGGGCTGGGAGCACCGGTGAGGTCTGTATGTACTTTCTCCTCCTTGCACCCAACCCACCTCAGCCCTGACCCGCAATAGACTTCCATCATCCCATCCCGCCCCGCTCTCCCGCTGCCCATGCCTGTGGCACCTCTCCACCTGGTTAGGTGAGGGATGGGGCCAGCCCACTGCGGGCATGGCTGAGTGGCTTTCCCACAGCTCCTTGCCAATCCCCTCCCACCTCCTGAGATGAGAGATAAAGAAAAGAAAAACAAGTGGCTCTTTGTTCCTGGGAAGGGCTGGCTGAGATGCTGCCTGTGCAGAGATGACCTGGCAGGGGACAGGATGGGGCTCAGCCTCTTCCACAGTTTTCAAATGAGACCAAAACGAAGCAGCTGGGGAAGCTGGCACAGCTGCATGTCCCCCTTGGGAGGGATGCTTCTAGAAGGGAGGCCGTGTGCTGGGATGTCTCTCACCAGCACCTCTGGTGGGTGACACCTCTGCCACAACACGGTGATGGTAATGGGCACTACCTGGCAGCAGTGAGGAGTGGGGAAGGCAGCCAGCCATTATGCTGGCTCTATGCTCCAGCCCCCCGTGCCCACCACGGGGGACCCCCAAGCCACCCAGAGATGCTCTGCCCACCCCATCTAAGCGGGGTGTAGGCAAGAGGAGGAGCACTGCCCTGCAGGGTCTTCATTTTCATTTGTGCTCCAGTGATTAAGCGCTTGTTTTTTGTCTCCTCCCCACCCCTCTCTCTGCCCCTGTCTATTCTAGGCTGACGTCTGAGGTCACTGGAATGGGCGCACTCTAATTTCCACCCACCATCCTCCACTCCGCACCACCCGACCCTCTCCAGCCACCGGCACTCCACCCAGCCTGTACTGCTTGTATATTTACCGTCTTCCCTTTGCCTCCACAGATACTCTTTTCTTTACTAATGAATATATATATATAAACACACACATGCATATGCACATTGGAACGATTCTTTACAAGCTCTTTGCTGTGCTCCCGAGGCTGCTCCCGAACTCTTTGGTTATGGTCCTTGTTTTCAGCGTACGATGTTAATACTTCATCTGCTTTTTGGGGACAGGGGAGGGGGGTGGGGGGTGTTGGCTTTTTCTCACTGATGAGACTTCAGGAGATGATGAGGTCTCTAGTGTCAGTCTAGCGTAGCTACTTACACATTTGAGTTGACATTGGCGGTACTTTCTGTAGCCTATGGACATACGTGATGCCACCCAGAGCTGTGCGTGCTTCAGATGACTTACTTTTCTCACCCTCCTTCCTTTGGTGCTCCCTCTTGCTTGTCCTGGCTCACCTTTGCCACCTCACATCCCTGCCCTCAGGGTAAGGGCGTAGTTTTCACCCTGTGTTATTTGGGAAGTGGAATGCGGGCGCCAAGCCAACGTGCATGCACAGGTTCACCCGCAGGCTTCTCTCTTTGAACATGGCATGGTCCAGACAAGCCCTTTTTCATACTAAATTAAGGGAATCACACACACACATATACACGAATGCTCCTTTCTTTTTAACTAACAAGCAACTGGAAGTGGGAACAACTCAGCTGTATGGGGTTCATGCCCCCAGGGACCTTTGAAAGCACTCTTTTGGCAATGCCCATGAGCAAAACCTTTGGATGATAGCTCAGGAAGCTCTGTGAGCTGGCTGTGTTTCTCGTTGTTTGTGTTCAATAAATGTCTGTGCAGCTCTGGTACCAATGGGCTCCGACTGTTCTTCTCCTGGGTCACCCCACCAACTCCAGCTCCATCCTTCCCTCTGCATCCTTCCACACCTGTTTAGCTGCTTGGAGGGAAGGTGGGGGTTTTATACAATAGTTCTTCATTACTGTTATTATTATTACCATCACCATCATAATTTTTTATTTTATTTTATTTAGGGAAGGTCCCCGTGAGTGATGCACTTTCTGAGTGATTCCATGCTTTCTGGTTTTTTTTCCAAAGGGAGAGTATTTGGTTTGCATAATCTTTTGGTTTTCCATAAGATTAATTTATAAGTTATGGTAAGACAATCAACATCTTTTACTGCCCCCTTGTCTGGACGGATCTGCCATGTCTGTGCCCCATACCTTTCCCCAAGACCCTCTATGCCCAGCCCTGCCTTTGCTTCCAGGCTTTTCTTCTCTCTCCTACCTCTCAAACAAGGAAACAAATATATTTTCCACCTGTTAATTCCTGACTGTCCCTTTTCTCAGACTGCAAATGGGGGGATCATGATACACCATGTCCCCAGACAGTTGAAGCAGCCGCACAGTCCATTTTTGCAGTGTACCACATGGAAATATATTGTCTTTCCAGGTGAGCCCCAAGACTTCATGGCCTTTCCCTTTCTTTCATCCTCCATTCTGGCAGGCACTGCTAGCAGCTTCCCACCCTTCTGCCAGGATGCTGGACCACTTCTCCTCCTGTCTTCAGCACTGACTGCTCAGCACTCACACAGGGCTGCATCAGGGACCACGGGTGACACCACCACATCAGTGGAGCGAAGGATGGGCAGGGGGTTATGGGCTCCAGCAGGGAGCTGGCAGGGATGAGAGAACAGCCCAGGAGCCTGGAAAGGTAAAGGTGGCTGCCCGCCCCTGCTGCTGAGCATCAGTGGTTTACTCAGCCCAGGTATCCTAAAAACTGTGCATGCTCAGCTCTCCAGAGCATTCCAAGCCTTTGTGGTTAAAGGTGCTCTCAGATCCTCCATAAGAGGCTTTGCTGCCCATCTCCAACCCCTTGCTCTGCACTCTCTGGTACTTGGGGTTCAGCTGTGCCTTTTGTGTGGTCCAGCAGCCAGACATTCTCAAGACCATCCCCTGAATCCCCATCTGGAGCAGTGCAGGTGCTTTGGGTAGTGCTGCAATGGACCCAGGTGAAGGCAGTAGCCTCCACTGGCATCCTCTCCCCCTTGTATTCGTGCTGATGCTGATGGTGGAGGGAGTAAGGCACCAAATGGTACCTCCCTCAAGTTTTCAACTGGCCAGCACAAGCACAGAACCACCTGCCAAGACAGTGAGTCAGTTGTGGGCAACTGGCACTCCTCATCTTCTCTTCCTCACTCTTCTTTTAGACCAAGTATTTTTCCTGTTGAAAGAAGGAAATACGCACGTGTGAGACCCTGCATGAAAAAAACCACCCAGCAGTGTGCCAGAGCCACACCAGTGGCTTGGAGGGTGAACCACAGCAGAAGCCCCACATCCCACTGCCACCACCCTCCATGGCAGCCAGTGGCCTGGTGTGATGCCTCCCGGGATAGGGATGGTGCATGGAGAGAGCCAGCACACCCTGCCATTGTCAGCTCCTCCGTGGGGCTGTAGGACAAGCCAGAGCACAAGATCTTCCAGGTGATGGAGGAACAGCAGCAGCAACACCACATTGACTAAGACTCAGAAATCCATCACAAGTCAACATGGTTATGGGGTTTGTACATCTGGGGAAAGCAGAGGAGCATAACAGCATCCTGATGGGAATGAAGGTGGAAACGGCTGTGGACAGGAATCGGCAGTTTCTGAGATCACATCTGCCCTGAATTCCTTTGCTCTGTGTGCACTGTGCTCCCCGTGCTATTCCCCACCTCCACTGAGATGGCACTGCCCAAAATAGCACATGCCAGATTGGGTCTGCCAGATGCAGCTGAGCTCAGAGGCTACTGGAGAGGGGGGAGCAGGCAGCAGCAAGACTTCTGCACCCATCCCCATGTCAGCAAACCTATGGATAACGTCCACCTCCAGGTGCCATCCCCATCCCAGCCTGCACCATTACCTGGAGAGACAGAGATAAAGCCACCACAGGATTTGATGGTGAAGGAGAGGAGGTTGGATATAAGCATTGCTCAGGCATCAGGCTGGTATCCAAGACATCGTGTCAAGGCTTGTGCTGCAGCAAGGACCTGTGCTCTGGGGAGTGCTCCAGGGAATGGTGGAGAAGGCCATAGTGGTACAAGGGGATGGTCCAAGCAGTAGCATCACCTCAGACAGACACCTTACAGGAGTGCTGTACAGTCACAGAATCATTGAATAGCCTGAGTTGGAAGGGATCCACAATGATCATCCTGACCCTGCACAGGACAACCCAAAGCATCCCTCATTATGGCATTCCCTTTGACTTTGCAACTTGTCTTTAGTGAGCTTATCCATCATCATCTGGGCTTGAGTGTGGTTTGAAGAAAGAGGTGATGAAACCATTGCAGCATCTCCTGGGAGCATGTTGATGACAATAAGGATAACAACAAAATCACATTGAATGTATCAAACTTGGCTTTGATTTCTTCAGGATGGCTTAAAAGGAGATTTGCTCCTTTCTTTCTAAGGAACCTCAGTGTTTTGCTTTGATTTGTGATAAGTCTTGGGTTTCCATTTTGGATGAACTAAAAATGCTCCAGTGATACATCCACAGGGAAAAATTTCTAATACTGGACTGAATATTCAATACAAGGTGAATGCCCCAATTAGTCAACAGAATAGCTTTAATACATTGCTTTTCTTTCCCAAAACAATGCATTTCATCCAGCCAGAATTATTCAACATTTCTGAAAGCAACTAACTCAGTGAAACTCTTTGGGAATTACTTAATTTGTGGGAAATTGTGACTTTGACTGGAAAGTATTGGTCCAATGCCTCCCTGTGCCCCTGGAGTGTGGGAGTCTCCATCAGAGAGGGATCAGTTGAGGTCTGTGTGCAGCCTCTTGCTCTCAGCTGAAGGTCTCCAATCCCCCTACATATCCTTGTCATGCTCCCAAAATTGTTTAGAGTACTGTTATATGCTGGGTTTTTTCCTACACTGTATTTGCAAATCTAGTACATAATCAGGTTGAAAAAAATAGACTGTTTCCCCTAAGGGAAAGTGACTTTCACCAGGGAGACTCTTTAAATTTCATACTCTCTTTGAGCTGTTATTCAGGAGTTTGTTATGTATCCATGCCCGTCACTTTTAATTATGCTAATTCCAAGCTTATGTGCCATTAGCAAGGGTAATTTCCCCCCTCCGGTACCGGCAGGGGTGGGGTTTCTGGGGGATCGCTGCGTGCTGTGGCAGGGATGAATGCTTAATCCCATTTTCTCCCGGGCCACAGGGATGGAAAGCATCTCCCCTAGCCCTGCCGGGATGCAGCCCTCAGCCCTGGGGAGGTGTCCCCGTCCCCAGCTCCGGGGTCCCCCCGACTGGTCACTAGATGTCCCCATCCACCAGCTTTTGCGTGCCTCCTGCTCCGGCCGGGATGTGGGAAGCACTGGGATGTCCGGTGCTTTCAGCCTCTGCTCCATCTGCGTGCAGAAACATCCCACGCTGCTGAAAAGGGAGTGGGGTTTTGTGGGGGGGGTTTTCTCCCCGGGCCCGCACTGGTGACGAGCAGTGACATTCACCAAGCAGGTGGGTGGCACTGGCACTGAATTCCACTGCAGGAAGGGTCCCATGAGTGCTGGGACCTTCCTGGAGCCACCCCCGGCCCATATGGACAAGGACACATCTCTGGTTATACCAGCTGTGCCAAGGCACAAGGTTGGTGGCACAAGCCACCACCTTATGCTGGCCCAAGCCCATTCGGTCTGTTTTGCTGGAGAGGTCCTGAGGGTTTTCATCCCTTGTGGTCCCCAGGGAGACCAGCACTCATAGGCAGGATGCTCTGTGCCTTGGCTGGCAGCAGGAGTGGCTGCAGCTGTCGGAATGACTTGCAGAAAGGTCAGGGTCTCAATGTAATTCCCCTGCTCCCAAACTGGATATCATAGGGAGCTGGGAATCTGCTGAGGGGGATATTTTTACTTTCTCTTCAAAAAGAATGCAGCTGTGGATCTTAATCTGCTGTGCTGTGCAGCGAGCCACAGGCCCCTGTCCAAAGGGTAACGTGGCAGTGACTTTAGGAAGTACTGAATGTACCAGATGTGCAACTCCTTCCACTCCAGATGTGCAACCCCCCTCCCACTCTGCCTGAGCACAGTTGTCCTGCAAAGAGGAAGAGGAGACTCCAGATGACTCAGAAAGCATCCCACAGACTAAATCTAGCCAAGTGCAAAGCCAGGCTGGCTCTGGATTCCCACACTCATGTTTAGGCCATTTAACCACAAGGATGTCTCTTCCCAGAAATGATGTTCATGCCCACTCTGCACGTGGGGAATGAAACCAGCCAGAAGATGGGGAACAAGATGGAGCAGCGAGAAGAGGCTTCATGTCTGAGCCCCTCACTGAACCATGGCCTGTGGCTGATGCAAAACACACATGCTATTTCTAGAAGGAACTGCTTTGATCCCAAAAGAGAAGGCTGTGATGTGCATGAGGACTTGAATATTTGAAGCACTGTTGGAGCACTGTGTCCTGGTTCCCTGCAGGCACTGTCACTATTTATTCCTGGGGAAAGCCTGTGTCTAAGAGCATTTGCATCTGGATCAAAGAGGGGATGAGTGACACTTGGCTCTGGAGCTTCTCTGGGTTTTGATGCACCAGATGAGACTTGGTGGCACAGGATGCTCCATGGAAGCGTGGACACAGCAGGGGAGTGAGATGTGCTGTGGAAGTGCAGGCATGGCGGTGATGGGCCACTACAGCCAGCTGGCAGCATGGCCAAGCACAAAGAGCTTGGGCAGAGCAGGGTGGAGGGATGGAGCAGCATCATTCTGGAATCCAGAGTTGCATGTGTAGCTTGGGATCTAACCACAATGGATATTCAACAGGATTTCCCAGTGCACAGGGAAGCAAGATGTGATGTGCTCACCCAAAAGCAGTCAGTTAGTGGTGTGTGGGGGGTTTTTTGGTGGGAAGATGATGTAGCAGTGATGTAGCCTGAGGCCTCTGCTGCAGCTGGTGATATGGTTTTCCCAAGGGATGCTGCTGTGTGCTACTAAGAACGCAGCCACGCTCCTGAGTCTCTTACAGGAAAGCTGCATAAAAATGCAGTGAGAGATGCAAACCCAACACCCCAGAGAAACCACCATCTCCATGTTTAAAACAAATTTTCATTTGCATAACTAAAATTTATTTTCTTTCTGCAAGTAGATCTCCCATCTGCATATTTTGGGCTGAAACACAGTGGTTTCCAGAGGCACAGGATGGTGCAGTGCAGCACCAGGAAGAGATTGTGCAGGGGGTGTGCCCTTCCCCAGAGCTCCTCCCTCAGCTCATCACCCCCCAGCCAGCCCTACGATGTTCTTGCTCATCACCCCCAAATCTTGCTGATGGGTCTGATGGGACCCATCAGGTCACTGTCCCACAGCCATGGGTTTGTAGGGCACAGAGAGGCAGGCAGGGGTGATCCTCAGCCCAGGAACAGACTCAGTATGTTCAGATGGCTCCTCTAAAGTTCCCAAAAAGGCACACTCAGCCCACAAGGTAAACACACAGAGAACCAGGCAACCACCTGGGCTCATGTGGCAGCCCAGCTCACATTGGATGTGTTTGGGTGCAAGCTCTCATGGAAAAAAAGGGAGGTTTGTTGTGGCTTAGCAGAGCTCGATGTGGGCACAGCTTCTCCAGCTTGGCTTTTGGAGTGTGGGCAATTTCAGCATCACGTTGGAGAGTTGCTCAGGGTGTTGTAGTAGCCACATGTTCGTGTAGCCTAAGGGGCTGGGAGTCAATAGCGTTGGAGCCTTGGCTGAGCCCTGACCATGTCCCTTGCTTGCCCCCCAGCTCTGCAGACCCTGATCCCCACGGGAGGAACACCTTCACCGCCTGACCGGAGCGCCACAGCCGACATGGTGCCAGTGGCTGATGCTTGAGCCCCCTCTGAAGACGCTGCCGGCTTCCCGTGAGCTTCTCCCACTCCTCCGTGGCACCCTTCGGGCCAGCTGCCCAAATCCCCCTGCCCATGGCTGCCCAGACCCTGCTCCCTCAGCTGGGACATGGGGCAGCAGTGGGACTGGGGGGCTCGAGCAGCAGCTCGCAGGAGGACAGCAGCTTGCAGCCAGCGTGCAGCGGTACCCACTCCTGCGAGCCAGCGCTTCCCATCGCCGCTCTCTGCGCTTCGTTATCACCCCCCCCCGCCCCTGCAGCTTTGCAATGTATTTCGTGGCTTATTTGTGTCATTGCAATAAAGCTTTTGTTGCTTGAGGTGCCCTTCATGGTGAGTGGGATGAGGCTGGGGAGCTGTGGTTTGGGCGGTGGGGCATCCATAGGGAGGGTGGTGGGATGCTGGGGGTGCCCAGTGGCAGAAAAGCCTCGATCCTCCCCAGAATGGTTAGTGGGGAAACTCGGCCCATGCAGCCTGTGAAGCAAACCATTCTCTGGAAAATGGGCCTCAGAGCCCTGGCTCCACTCAACATCAGGAAATGATTCCACAAGGGAGTGGGGCTGCCAGGAGGGGAGAGGGAGCAGGATGGGGAAAGCATTGCAAAGAGAATCCAGAGCTTTCCCGAAAGGCAGCGACAACCGGGATTCATTATCCACCAGGAGACGTGTTTATGGCAAGTGTGAGTCACTGCCGGGCCCCCGGGTGGGAGCTGCCCATGTCAGGGGATGCCAGCATTTTGCATGGGTAGGGTTTGCCCATCCAGCCCCACACAATGGCAGCTCTCAAACCAGCCCCACCAGGCTGCCACGTGCCAGCCCTAGACCTTGGAGCAGACACAGTGCTATTTTTGGACACACTGGGGGATGATTTTTTTCTCTGGGATGCTCCATTTCTCACTGGAGAAGAGAAGCCAGAGCACTGCCCCAGCTCTGCATGTTGCCTTGGTGCAGCGAGGGTCTCCATCTCCAGCCTTGGGCTTCACCCACATCCAGGCACCCAGGAGAGGCCAGCAGTGCCTGCCTGGACCTCTGTCCATGGAGAAACAAAGGCCAAAATTCCCATTTTGAACTTTTTTCTCCATTTGAAGTTTTATTTTCCAAGCATACATCATTCCTGCTCCTGTTTGGCACTGTGGAGGGACTGTGGGCAGGCAGGAAGCTCCCCTGGGTTTCACCCTTATTTTCCCTATTGCTCAATCTGCTTCCAAGGAAGGGAGCACCAGCCCCAAATCTCTGTGGAAGTCATCCTTGCCTGATGCCCTCCACAACACTGCCCTCACTGAGATGCCCAGCCTGGCTCCCTGACAAGCCACAAAGCCCCCTACAATGTACAGCTCCAGGCCTGGCACCCACTTTTGCCTAAAAAACAGAGTTTCTGGGTTTCTCCTGTCCAGGAATTGCCTGTATGCTTTTGCTTAGACAAAAGCCCCTATTCCTGTTCCTGTCTCATTCCCAGAGACAGAGACAGCCCTGGATGGGAATAGCCCGAGGGAAGGACTCAGTGGAGCTGTAGGTGCAAATGCTCCCAATGTTGTTGCCCGCCCACCCACCATCACACAGGGCCAGGCTGGAGAGGTAGGATGCAGAGGGATATTAACCACCTGCATGCACTGGCTTATCCTCTGCTCATCCAGCTGCAAGAGAAAGCACCTGAAGATGTTCAAAGGTGCCCCACACCCCTGTCTGTTGCATCCAGCCCTTTGCTGCAGGGCATGTGACTGCAGCAACGTGGCTTCCTGCTGAGAGGGTGAGTGTTTGGAGATGAGAACGCCTGTTTATCTTTGGCTGTCCCTCTAAAAAACAATAAAGTAGGGAAAGGGAGATGCTTATCTTTGCAGCCTGCTGGGATTCCCCTGGCTGCAGCTTGTGGTGTGAGCTCTGCACGGAGCAGGGCAATAGGCTTGAGGAGGGCAATCACAGAACCACGGAATGGGCTGGGCCGGGAGAGACACCAAAGCTCATCTTGTTCCACCCCCCTGCCATGGACAACTTCCACTCAACCAGGTTGCTCCAAGCCCTGTCCAACCTGGCTTGAACACTTCCAGGGATGGGCCAGCCACAGCTTCTCTGGGCAACCTGTGTCAGGGCCTCACCACCCTCACAGGGAAGAGTTTCTTCCTAATATCCAATCTAAACCTACTCTGTTTCAGTTTAAAGCCATTCTCCTTTCTCTAGGGCTGAATGCTTTATATTTGCTCCTCATTGTCTGTGAAAGATGTGAGGAGGATGCTTGGCACTGCTTGGAGTGGGCTGGGAAGGTATCCTTGGCCAGGAAGGGTGGCTGGCTTGTTTTATCCTTCTAGGAACAGGCTGCAGGCTGGATTCAGCTCTGGTGTGGAGTGCTCAGCTGCATCCTAGGACTGCTCTGGAAGGGCACAGCCACCCCCAGAGCTACGATGGCTGCTGGTGTGGTAAACATAATGAGTATAAACAAGCATACAGAAAAAAACAGCCCTGGAAGGAGCTAATGAGGACCTCTGGGAGTTTGCCAGACACATGCAAACTCCTGGGCTGGGGTGGATCATGCCCACGGAAATGCATGGAAAAGGGTCGGGCTGGCCCTATGCCATCAAGTCAGTTGAGGTACATTATCTGGAGGGCAGCCAACAAGGGAGATGCTTCTCTGCGCTTCCTAAGGCTGTGGGGTTTGATGTCTACATCCACAGGAATGCAGAGATGGGGGCTGTAATCCATGGCAGAGGAAAAGCAGGTGTTTGACCTGCATAGCTCCTCTCTTTGTAGTTTGGTGATGGTGTAGTTTGGTTCTGGGAGTGCAGGGCTGGGTGGGAACCAGCACTTCCAGTCCCCCCAGCTGGAGGCAGGGCTGTGTCTGGCAGCTGCTAGGCTGTTCCTCGAGCACCTGGTGCCTCCCTTCCCCAAGGAAGATGTGCCCAGCCTGGCAAGCACGTTCTGCTTCCTGGGAATCGCCCAAGCAATTCCTTTTATTGCACAGAAACGGAAAATTTTCCCTGCTCAGCTGCTGGAGAGCTTAGTGCATGTTTTTCCACCCCTTTTTCCTGGATGTGCTCCATGAGAGAGGGGTTCTCTGTCCCCTGTCCTGACAGCAGTGTCCCCTGGGCTGGGGTGGCACATCCTCCAAGAACAGAAGGACACTAAAGTGCTGCTGATCTTTCCAGTTTATGCTGGTTTTATCCCCAAACCACAATGGTCCCAAAACCCCACACTTTGAGCTGTTTGTATTTTCTGAGTGTAAAATGTAGGGGGAGGAGGAAAGCCCTGGAAGTGAGTTTTGCTGCCTGATTTCAAGCCTTTATTGTGGAACAGGGGAAGAAAATGGGACTCTTCCATCCGGACACTGTGGGGAAGGCCCTTCCTGGTATCCCGAACGTGTGACATCCTGGTATCCCACAGCCCCCCTGTGAGCTGAGGATCCCTGCAAGCCCTGGGGTGGCCCAGAGAAAGGATCCTGAAAGCATTATCTCCTCTCCTCCAGCTCCCACGCCGCATCCGCAGCCTTCCCTCTTGTTCGACCCTCTCATCTTTCCTAAGAAGCTGAGCCAAGCTTTCCCACAGACCCAGACAGCTATTAGGGAAATATTGTTACCAGATGGTTTGGTTTTTTCCATAAGAACAGAGGCCAGCGTGAGGTAATGGGGAAAAAATTAACCCACCACACACCAGCCTGGCCGTGGGGGTGTGGATTTGCGGGCGGAGCTGTGCCGTGTCCTGGCTGTGCCAGCATGGAAGGGGTGGAGTGGCAGGGGGACACTCACACCCCATATTTGCTGGATGGATGGTAGCTGGAAAACCTCCACTGGACCAGCAGTGACCCCCTGAGGTGGCTTGGGAAGGGAAGAGTGTATCCCCAAACGGTGCTGGAAGGCAGGGAAGGGTCGCCCCAACAAGGCCAGCTTGGACTGGTGGGAGCAAAGCCCAGCAGGGGAGTTTGTACTGGGTCGGTGGTTTGGAGAAGCACCATGTCCAGCTGTGCTGCCTCTTGTGGGGTTGAAGGAAAGGCTGCCAAGGGGCCTCTTCAAGTGGGGATGTCAAGGGATGTGGAAGATGGGTTGTCTCTTCCACTGGGTGTTTTTGGACATGAGTGGTTGAGTGCAAGACCCTCCTCTGGTGATGCCAAGGCAACACTCTGTGCCCATGGGGGATGCTTGCAAGGCAGTATACCCTCCTGTGCTGAGAGAGGTGATGTATTCCTGCTCAGCGGGGTTTCTCTGCTGCCTCCTCCTGCAGAGATCTGCTGTGGGAAGCTAAATTATGTGCAGAAGCACTACAAGCCACATTCTTTCCAGTGGGGTTTGTGTAGCACTGGCCTCAGACCTTGGCTGATCCTGTGGTGGAGGGCTGAGCATGGAGATGGGGGAGGACACCGGGTTGGAGGCTGAGCCAGGCAAGACCTGGCTTGTACCAGGGGCTTGTACACCTTGGGGGTCCTACAGCCAGTCTGGGGAGGGGCAGCCTTGGTAACCACACATGGAAACCTCTCCCTGAGAACATCCATCATTCTAAATGTTTCCACCGTCGGGCACTCGTGTCCCCAGCAGTGGGGGGAAGGTGACAAAGATGACACAGGCAGTTGTCAGGACACCAGTATGCTTCATGTGGTTACAGCTGGGGAAATTTCTGTGCCCCTTAATTGTGGCATTTCCTGGCACTAGTGAGAGGACAAAGTAGTCCCAGCTGCAGAAGATGAAGCTGGAAACAGTCCTTCCCTGCTTTCCAAAGCACCCTTTGGTTATGAGCATGCTGGCAGGTTCAGACCTGGCTTTTCCCACGGGAATTAATTTCAGACCATTTCCACATTTCCTGTGGAAGCACAGTTTTCCATTTCCAAGTAGACTTGATTAATGGGAAGGAAAGGTTACATGAAAGAGTTAATATCAGGAAAACAGAGCAAATCATTCTTTTCTCAGTATCTGGAAGGAGAAAATCAAAAATTCTGTCCCGAGTGTATATTCTTTTTTCTGCACCCAGTTTGGTCTGGAATTGAACTAAAAGTTTATTGCAGTGTTGTGGGCTGGGACTTGGGAAGGAGAACATCCATTCCCTAGGGCACATTGACCCTATGGAGGGGCTGCCCTTGCCCATCTGCATGGCACTTGGGGCAGGGAGGTCGATAGATGGAGGAGGTCCCCTGCTCCTGGGAGGGGCAGAGCCATCCATAGGGCTCAGCTTTCCTGGCCTCCTCTGAAGTGGAGGGGAGAGGGGATGTCCTTCACAGGCACATATCCTTGGATTTGGAGACACGAGGGCATGCTGCTAGTCCCAGTGATTTGGGAAATTTTTTTTTCCCTGCCAAACTGACCCACGCTTTTCCAAGAAAATGGCTATTCAGTGTCCTGGGGACGCTGCTGGCTGTGGTTTAGCACTGCAGACCCAGAAAAGGCAAGGATTTAAAATGCTTTTGAAGCTGGACACTGCTCCAATCCTACTGTCTGGTCAGATGCTCCTGGGACATTACTTTGGATAACAGCCCCCAGGGGCTGTGGGGGGTGGGCTCTGGACAGAGAGTGGGATTCCCAGTGGTGTAGGAGGAGCTCCCCGGGGCACACAGGGCCTGACAAGCTGCAGCTGTGTGGAGCCATGTACGGTCAGCAGGCGCCTTGCACAGGCCATACCATTATCATTAAGTCTTTGCTGATGCAGCCAACTGGCCTCCAGCTTGCTCCAGCTCTGTGGAGCTGTTCCCAAGATGGATGTGCTTTTCCCTTCCTGCAGGGAGGGGGAGACTGGCTCTTCTGCTGCTTGGGATAATTCCCTGTGGGGGAAGAGGAGAGAGGAAGAGAGAAAGCTAAGAGGAAATACCTCTGGTGTGCAGGTTCACAGGATGACTCTGCTGAGCTGATGAATGAAGACAGGTCCCTTTCCAGCTCCCTGTTTTCTGGGAGCTGCTGGCTGGTTTTCAAGATCCCAGGTGAGTTCCCTCATGGAAGCCTGAGGAGCTGTGCTGGAGAGTCAGATCACTACCTGATCCCCCATTAAGTGTCACTCAGCAGGACTTGTCCCTGGGCATGCTTGCACTCTGGGAGAGCATCTTCATTAGGTTTGGGAGGTCTCAAATATTTGCCTTCTGGTGTCCTCCTCTCCTGGTGCCACCTCTGTGGCTTCGCAAAGCCCACACACCTCAACACCTGGGTCGCTCATTACACCATCCAGGGTCACACTCATACCAAAGATTTTTGGCTGGGGGAAGAATACTTTCCTCAGCACAGCCAACATCTTGCTATTCTGGGGCTGAAGTGTCTCTTCCCACCCCCAACGATGCTGCTGAGTCACCTCCAGGGAGTTGCCCCATTTTTCTGGCTGCCCCTCAGCCTAAGCATGTGGCACCCTTAGGCTTTCCAAAGTCCTAGAGAAGATGTGGGGACAGGTTGCAGGGGTGCTCAGCAGTCATCCTGCCCCTCCTTGAAACCACTAGTTTCTTCTCTTTAATTTAATATCAGCTTCCAGAGATGCACCTAAATTTGTGTTGGAGTGAAAAATGGTGCCTGTTTTTTGGATTCATGAGGTTTCAGTTCAGCACAGTCCACAAGTTATTTACCACTGTTTTGGGATTTGTTTGTCCAAAGAGTCATTATTTGATCCTTCTGCCTCAACAGTGTGGACAAGATCCTCCACTGTGGTAACTTGTAGTCAGTGGAGCTACTGAGTTCTTCTGAGTTGTCTCAACTTGAGACACCTTCGGTGGCCAAGCCTGAGATGTTTCCTCCTGATCATCCACACAGAGATGCTGTCAGAGTAGTTGTGTGTGCCAGTTAAGGGTGACAGAGGTGGCAGCCAGCCCTGTGTGGCAGGTCTCCTGCTGCCTTTGAGCCACCAACTTGGGTGCAAGCCATGGGTCCTGGCTGAGTTTGTGCTGTCGACTCTTTGGCCTGGGGAGCCCATCAACTTTTTATTTAATGACAGGTTTTGGTCCCCTGCTGTGCTTTTGGGAGCATGTTACAGCTGCAGCCATAGCAGGGTCAGCTGCCAGGTATTTCACCTCTGCCCCCCATAGCAATTAATGTGATGAAGGATTTGGCAGGTCCTGGGACTTGTCTCCATTTCTGGTCATAAAGACAAGATGGTCAATACCACCTTGGCATGCTTTGCTGTGGGGTCCAGCCTCCCACTACTACAGGTCCTCAGGCTCTCCTACCATTCTACAGCATGGGAAGATGCTCATTTATGGTCTCCCTAAGCATTTACGCTCCTGCTTCTGCCTCCTAGGCTTGGCAGCTTTGACTCTGTCCCCACTCCCTGCCCTGAGCATGGGCCTGGGGAGAAGGGTCATTCCCAGTATGGGGTGTCCCTGTGGGTTTCTTCTCAGCTTCCTTCTCCTGTTTCTGACTGGGCTGAGCAGAAAGCCCTGAAACTCAGGGAGGAAAGTGCTTCTCTAAAAATGTGGTTCCTCCTTGGTGCCCCCATCCCTGTGTGGCCATGGGGCAGCTCCAGCTCTGCCATGCAGTGGGTACTCCCTTGGGACAACACAGAGCAGCTCTCATGCAGGTTGGGATACAATGGGAATGCCTGTCCCCCTGTCCCAGATTTCTTGACCCAGGAGCTGAAAGGAAGCTGCTGGTAGGTGCCCCAAGCCCCATGCCCCAGTGAGGAGGCTGAACCCCAGGGAGGACGCTGACCCTGGGCACTGGCTGCACCAGGGCTACCTGTGTTAGGCTTGTAGAGGTGCCATGCACTGGTGGCCAGGCTGCTATCGCAGGTACAGTGGCATCCAAAAAAAGGGTAAGGAGAAATGCTTCATTAGTTTCTGACTCACAGCTGACAGCCCCTGATCCCTCCCTCCGTCCTCAGGCTGGAGAAGTCTCCTCCTCACCCTTACCCTCCTGCCTGCTCTTCCTCCCACGGAAACCAAGGGGAAAGCGGTAAAAAAAAATATCTTCAGCGACTCCTGCCTCCGGACCGTGGCCTTTCTTGGCTGCTGGTTCTCCTTCCCTGCTTTTCTTCTTGAATCCAGCTCGATGGTAATCTGAACGAAGCAACATGAGACTGCGAGACTTTCTGCTCACTTTGCTGCTCCCGGCCAGCTTCCTGGGGGGGGGCTCCCATGCTCAGCAGCGCACACAAATCTCCACCCGAGTCTCAAGCGCAGAAGGTAAGCCTGGGATGCTTTCCAGGGTGGTTTTCCTGCACAGGACCAGCAGAGAAGCCCGACTGCTGTTTCCCTCCCGGGCGGATGCCTCCACTGCTGAACACACCGCAGATCTGTTGGGACGTTTGGGCTTGCTGAGGAAAGTGTTGTTGGATCAGAGAGGATCTGCAAGATGTACCCACTTTTCATGATTTTTGGCTCTTTTTCCTTGGCTCTGTCTGGTCAGGAGTTACCAGTAGCACTGGGATGCAGAAGAGGGGGATAACAGCTGATACCAGTTTGGCTTTCTGAACTATTTTGGGTTTGATGCTGGCTCTTAAGAAATGTTTTTTTTTGTTATTGCTCTTTCCTAAAACTATATTTTTGACAGAATGTGTCAGAGAACATTGTTGGTTTCTCATTGCATGAACTGCTAAAACATCTTGGTTTAATTTTTTTAAGTGCATCCTGCAGCTGCATGTTATTTTTATAAGTAGTATAGGTCTTGCAAAGATACTCTTTGAATGGAAATGGAGAAGACAGTATAGGAAAGTGTTAAATGCCACAAAGTTATGTTTTCTGAAAGTGTGATCTTGTTTACCCTCGATGCTGAGGGGGTTAGGATGTGAAAGTGTTCCCGAAATCCATACCCTGGGAGCCTGCTAGGAGGGAAGCTGGGTGGGCAGCACGGGAAGCCTGGGATGGGGAGGTGACACAGCAGGACTGCCAGTCGATTCCTGCCTCTCCACTTCTTCCCAGACTGCCCTGTGGACCTGTTCTTCGTTCTGGACACCTCAGAGAGCGTCGCCCTGAGGGTGAAGCCCTTTGGGGACCTGGTTACCCAAGTGAAAGATTTCACCAACCGGTTCATTGATAAGCTGACCAAGAGGTACATCTCACAAGGGGTTTATCCAGGCTGCTTTAGGAATGGAGCCTGGTGCCGGCTGGGATGCTGGGACCACCCTGCATGTCTGTCCACAGAGGGAGAGGAGGAAAGCAGGGATGTTGGGGAGGGGGGTGGGAGCCTCTCATCCCTCTCCCAGTCCTCAGCTGCCCTGTTTTTGCTCTGTCTGTGCTGAGGACAGTAGTGTGGCTTTAGCAGGGCTGCCTGTACCGACTGTCAGGAAGCAAAGGAATTCCTGGAGTGGCACCCCAGCCCCTCCACCTCTGGCTGGCTGTGTGGTTATCCTGCAGTGCCAAAGTGATGCTGATCCCTGTGCTCAGGCCCATAACAACCCGGGTGCTTGGGTGGCAGCAGAGCACCTATGGCATTAAACTCAGCACTCAATGGACATCCAGCAGAGCAAACCCTCCCTTGCAGCTGATGTACCCCATGACACCCAGCCCTTTATCTGCCACCTCCTCTCCCACCTCTGCAGCCACCAACCCAGACCTGACCGTGGTTTTCCCAATGAGAGGTCACCCAGAGATGACCAGGAGCAAAAAATCTCCCAGATCCCATAGAGGGTCATGCTGGGCTTGCCTGCTGGCAGGAAATCCAGGGATGCACAGGAGCACCACAAGTCCTGGGGGCACGTGGGTCTTGCTGTACTCTCAGATCAGCAGGAGATGCATGCTGGTGCCCAAAGGGGATATGCCAGTGCTGCACCAGCTACAGGGGCAATGCCCCATCTCAGGATGGATAGAAGTGGGTTAGGTTAGCAGGTTAACAGCTCATCTGCCCATTGCCCAGGACGGAGAGCTACATCACAAGGCTTTGAGTGACCAGGAGCCTTGGGCTTGGGACAACCTGCCAGACCTCCCTCAGTGTAGCATCACTCTCCTCTAAGCAAGGCCCTGGGCTCAGTCCAGAGGCAACTGGCAGCAGTGGGATGGAGGGAACGACATTGGACAGCAATGAACAAGGCTCAAGTGGCTTTGGGATTAGCCCCATTTCCGGGGCAGTGGCCAAAGCACATGTAGTACCCGCGTCCCAGAGAGTCACAGATGCTGAATGTGTTAGTGCACAGGACAGGCTTCAACACACACATACTCATCCTTCTCCATGTCAGAGCATCCTTCAGGGGGAGGCATCCCTCCCTGATTTTAACACATATAGCAGTGGAAAACCTCTGTGTGGAGTGTTTCAGGGGTTCCCTGCTCTGCACACACACACCTGGCTGTCTGGCTCAGCATCTTCTCCTCAGCTATAGCCACTGCAGCCTGGAACGTCTTCCAGAAGCCACTCTGCCAAGCTGTTTGATCCTTGCAGATGCCCACCAGCTGCATCACTTTGCCCTTCCACCCATTGGACAAGCTGCCCTGGTCCTATGCTGTGCTTTGCATGGCAAGCATGTCCCAGCCTTGCAGGAGAGCAGGAAGCCCTGGCGAATCCCTGTTTTGCAGAGATTTTGCACGTCCTGTGGTGGTGAAAATGAAGTGGAAATGGTGGGGAATCTGGATGGAGGTGCTGCAACATGTGTCCTGGTGTGTCCATGTAGGTACTACCGCTGTGACCGCAACCTGGTGTGGAATGCGGGAGCTCTGCACTACAGTGATGAGGTCGTGCTCATCAAGAGCCTCACCTCGATGCCCAGTGGCCAGAGCGAGCTGAAGAACCGTGTCTCGGCCGTGAACTACATCGGGAAGGGCACCTACACCGACTGTGCCATAAAGCGGGGCATTGAGGAGCTGCTCATCGGGTATGGAGTGGGGCAGGGAGGGGGATGCTGGTGGGGGGTGGAGCTTGGGAGTTTCTGAGTTAGGACATCCCTGTGCACTGTGCAGAGCTGTTCCCAGGTTGGGAAAAGAGGTCACCTAGACATGGAGTGGGCACAGGGGTGGTAGTGCTCCTGATTTGCTGGGGTAAGATATGCCCTGACCACAGGCTGGAGCACTGCCTGGGGTGAGTGCCCCGAGGTGCCCAAACCACTCCTCTCCAGCTAAATCCTTGAAACATTCAATCCTATGTTTAAACCCTTTCAGTGGTTCCCATCACAAGGAGAATAAATACCTGATTGTGGTGACTGATGGGCATCCCTTGGAAGGTTACAAGGAGCCGTGTGGAGGCCTGGATGATGCTGCCAATGAAGCCAAGCATTTGGGGATCAAAGTGTTCTCCGTTGCCATCTCCCCCAACCACCTGGTAGGGTCCACATAGCAGGGATGCTCCCTGCAGGGGTCACAAGTGGGACAATGGGACCCGGGGTGTGGCAAAGGAGGCTCTGAGAGGCACTCTGAAGGGACAGTGAGGACCCCCAGGGTGATCTCTTGGGATAGACCCTGCACACATGCCTGCAGGTCTCACTCTGCCCTCCCCTGCCCACCTTAGGACCAGCGACTCAACATCATCGCCACGGACCACGCCTACCGCCGCAACTTCACCGCCACCAGCCTGAAGCCAACCCGGGAGCTCGATGTGGAGGAAACGATCAACACCATCATCGACATGATTGTGAGTGGTGCCTGCCCCCACCCCAGCACACCCCCTCCCCAGGCTCACCCATCCCTCTCAAAACTCCTGTCTGTACTTTCTTGTCTTGCAGAAACTTAACACAGAGCAATCGGTGAGTGTCCCCCTGTACCTGAGCCTGTCCCCCATGGGTCACCCATGGCCAAGCAGGGCTTGGTGGCACAGCCTTGCCCTGAAGGCATCTTCTGCCAGCCAGGGGAGCCCCCCTGAGCAGGGTGCAGCCTGACCACTGCTCTAATGCTGTTTTCTTCTTCCTTCTGAGCAGTGCTGCTCCTTTGAGTGCCAGGTGAGACCCCTGTCCCCTTCCTTCACATCCCTGTGGTCTCAGCTGTGCTTCAGTGACTGGTCTAACCCATACCTCTCTCCTGCAGCCTCCTCGAGGGCCCCCTGGACCTCCTGGTGATCCAGGCCATGAGGTGAGGGACTGGTTGTGGCTGTGCTGTGGGACCTGGGCATTGGGATGGACTCACTGGGAATGCTCAAAGACCTAGAATCATCATCATAGAAACATTAAGATTGGAAAATATCTCTAAGATCACTTGTGGGGTGTGGGTCCTCAGCATCCCACCACTGCCCCATGGAGAAGTGAATGAGGACCCATACCATGGCCCCCTGTGGCCAGTATCATCTGCTCCTCATATCCTCCCTGCTCTTCTTTCAAGATGTCGTCATTCTGTTCCTGGGGATGATGAACTAATTGTATTTCTGTCCTGTGTTGTAGGGAGAAAGAGGCAAGCCAGGTCTTCCGGGCCAGAAAGGAGAAGCTGGAAGCCCAGTAAGTCAAGGACCAGCCCTGGAGACTCTGAACAGGGGCTGTTTTTTGGCTGCTTCTGGCCAGACCTCTCAGTCACATCCTCACCAGCATCACCCTGTTTCCATGGGGTAGTCATAGTGTGCAGTGGGGTGGCTCCTCCTCTTGCTACAAAGCTTCCTTGTTCCTCACCCAAAATAGCCATCCCTCCTGGAGGACATGTCTCTGACTCATGTATGCCAGGCCAGGGCTGGACTCTGGGCTCCCTCCTGCGTCCTCTGACACAACAAGCACAGCAGTGTTACAGGGAAACCTTTTGTAAATAACCTAAAAGCATGAGGGAACTATTTTCCTCCTCCTCCCTTTTATTTTTTTTCACTAGGCACACTTTATTTTTGGGAGCCAGGTTTCTCCCACACACGAGTGTGCAGTTACCCATCCTGTGCATTCCCAACTTGGAAACCCCATGCTATACATTTTTTCTTCCCAAGGGTTTTTTGCCCTTCCCTTTCATCCCAAATGGTGTGTCCCCAAGCGCCCAGTTTCCCTCACCCCCAGGAAGAGCTGGAGATGGTGGAGGTAAGGACAGGTCCCCTTGGCCCTCGATAATGATGCTGTATTCCCAGACCAGGAAAATGAGGAGCAGAGTTATGGGAGATCCTCCTATGGGACAATATGGTGGCTGGGCATGAGCCCCACATCAAGAATCTGGGGGGAAACTATCCCATGGTGATGGTGGTGACTGCATCTGCCTCCATAACACTGTGTTTATGTTCTCTAGGGCAGGCCAGGGGACATGGGACCTGTTGGCTACCAAGGAATGAAGGTATGTGGGGCTGCAAGGACACAGCCATGGTTCCTCAGTGGGCCACAGGCTTTGAACTGCAAGTGTTCTCATTCTCCCATTTCTCTCTCTCTTTTCCTCTCTAGGGTGACAAAGGAAGCCGAGGAGAAAAGGTGAGGACAGCAGGGATGTTTGAGGGGCATCCCTCTGTCCCGCAGATGGTTATCTCCAGCTACCCTTGCAGCTGGATGATGTTGGGATCTGGTATGTGCTCACACTTCCATGCTTCCTGCCAGCACTGCCTGAGCCAGGAGTGGGGATCCAGTGGGATCTAGTGGTGTGCAGAGGCATGGTGAATGTCTGCACCCTTGGACTGAGCTGGTGTGGGGACTGCAGTGTGGTGGGGGGATGAATCTCCTCTGCATGGGGGTCTGATATCTCTCTTCTTCCCTTTTCAGGGCTCAAGAGGAGCCAAAGGAGCCAAGGTCAGCCTCTGCTTTTGCATAATTTATTCTCTCATGTTGATGCCTGGAAGGAGAAGGGTCTTTGGGAATCGCTTCATGGTCCTCATTCTCTGTTTCAGGGCGAGAAAGGCAGGCGTGGAATCGATGGCATTGATGGCATGAAGGTAAATCTCTGCTCTCAGGCACTGCTTGTCCTGAGGACCCTGACTTTTGCCCCTCCAAAACCATTGTGGGGTCCAAGAATGAAGCCTCTGTGGCAGTGGAGCTCCTTCCCTGCAGAGCTACTCAGCTGCCAGTCAGAGACAGGGCTGGGAGGTCCTTTCCAAGGGGTCTGGAATGATGGATAAGGTCTTCCCATGGATGCCACTCATTAGAGACCCCTACTTTGTCTGCCTGACAGGGTGAAGCTGGATATCCTGGATTACCTGGATGCAAAGGCTCACCTGGATTCGATGTATGTACCCTTTAGGTGCCCCTTGCATGCAAATGAGCAGATCATCCATGGTGGTGGGTGGAAATGGGGAGTTCCCCAAGACAAGCAAATGTGGGAGGGAGTTTCTTGGAAATATGCAATGCTGGAATACCAGGCATGGCACCTTGGGGGTGTCTCCAGGGCAATCTGCCTTGTCCTTGCCTGGAAATTGTTGCCCATTGCTCAGGGCTGCTTGGGATGCTGCTTTGGAAAACATTATTCTGACCTTGCATTTCTCCAGTTTCCCTGCTTTTTCCATGCTCCAGGATGACACATCCATGGCTGCACCAGTGTCACTGTGGTCCAGCCACAGCAGCCCAACAACCAACTTTTCCACCCTTTTTCTCTGAGCTTCAGAAATGTTTCAGCAAAGTGGGCACAGCGCTGCTTGTGTGGCTCCGTGGTGTCACTTCTGTACATGTCCCCCTGTCCATCTCAATGGGGAGCCACATGTCAGGCTGCTGGGATGCTCAGGCCACATCCAGTTTCCTGCAGATAGTGGCACCAGCTTGGGTTTCAGTGATGCTGCCTTTAATTTCAACAGGGAGCTCAAGGCCCACCTGGCCCGAAGGGTGATCCTGGTGCTTATGGACCCAAGGGAGGAAAGGTGAGTGGCTCTGCCCATCCTCACACAGAAGAAGGGATGCTGGGACCCCTCTTCTGCAAGAGGGAAAGGTGGCAATTCCTTGCACTACTTGGGGCAATCCTATCACAGAATCAGAATGGTTTGGGTGAGAAAGGACCTTAAAGCTTAACCCCCTGCCATGAGCAAGGACACCTTTCATTAGACCAGGTTGCTCCATGCCCCACTTAACTTGGTCTTTGCTCTAAAGGATGCCCCCCATCATCCACTGTGTACCCAAGGTTAGTGGTGCCCACAAACCTGAAATGAGCATCCCTGAGATACTGGGGGGCTGCTGTGAAAAGGTGACTTTCACTGGGAGTGGAGTGGTGGGGGATCTGCTGGGGATGGGGAGAGACCACAGCCCTGAAAGAGGCTTGCACCAGGGCTCCCTGACAGTCTCTGTGCTCTGGGAGCTGAAATCCACTGCTGGGTGCTGGATGCAGCTTTAATGGTACCTTGTGTCCCTATGAAGGGGGAGCCTGGGAATGATGGAAAACCTGGCCGACAAGGGATTCCCGGCAACCCTGGAGAGAAGGTGGGTGAAGAAGTGCCCATGTGTGAACACCCCCTGCCCATTATGAGCCTGGGCTTTGAAGCAGAGCTTGCCCAAAGCTCTGTAAACATGGAGGGTTTTGCTCCAAAACCTGACTTTTCATTTGCATCCATGTGCCTTTCTCATTCAGGGCGCCAGAGGAAACCAAGGTGAGCCTGGACCAGCAGGAGAGACTGGCGATGAGGTAAGTCCTCTACCTGTGATGCCTCCTGTGTGCGATTGCTGGCCATCCCCACTGCCTGACCACCCCTCTTGTTTCTCCACAGGGTGCTCCAGGTGCAGATGGTCCTCCTGGAGAACGAGTAAGTGAGGGCACCTCTGCCAGGCACCCCAGCATGACGTGGGAAGGGCTGGTACCCTCTGGAAGAGGAGGAGTGGGCTGTGGCTGAGCCTGCTCAGAGCTGGGCAGTGAGGGAGGGCTTTGCTCCTGCTGGGAGCAGATCCTCATTCTGTGATGCCACCATCTCTTTGCAGGGCAGCAATGGAGAAAGAGGAGCACCGGGCTCACCGGGTGACCGCGGGCAGAGAGGAGAGCCGGTAACTGCACCCACAGGGCAGCTCTCAGCATCTGCTTGTAAATGTGATTATGCTTGGTAGCCAGGAGCTGGAGATAGGTGCCCAGGGGCTGGAAATAGGTGCCCAGGGGCTAACTTCCCCAGCCTGTGGGCCAGCAGGCAAACTCAGTGCATTCCCTGCCAGCTTGAGAGCTGTCATTGTCCCTCAGTAACTGTCCCTTTACATTGGCAACTAATCACCAAACAGCCAAAATCCAGATTAGAGCATGCCCAGCAAGCCAAGAGCAGGTGAACAGTGGCCAGTTCCTTCCTCAGAGCTGGAAAACCAGTTGATGGAAAGGAAAGAGTCGAGGTATCCTCCTCCAAGTGCTCAGGGGCTGGAAAGGAGGGCACAGGTACCATCAGCTGCAGGGCAGCATGAGTGGGTGTGGATGGAAGGGGGAACACTCTTCCCTCCACTTTTGGGTGGGAGTCACTAGGAAAGTATTTTTTCTGCCTGCCAGGGGTGAGTCAGTGAGCGTGAGTGTGGGAGGGACAGGCAGGAGCCCTCAGCAGGCCAGGACAAACATGTGGCAAGTGACAGGCATACCACACACCACAGGGATGGATGAGAGGTGCTGCTGTGCAGGGTGGGGGTGGTGGGAGCACACAGCACCATCCAATATTCCTGCTGCTCAGCAACCACTCATCCCCTGTCCCTGCTGGAGGACACCACCAGCTTGGAGACAGGGCAGAGGTTTGCCTTGGGGAGGGGGCAGCTCTGGCAGGGGGCTTCTGGCAGCCTACTCCTTCCTGTTTACTGCTCAGGGATCATCAGTTCTGCTGCATGGGGTGTGCGGGGCAGATGTGCACAGGAGATGAAGGCACGCCAGTGTCCTGGAATTAAACTGTTTAGCAGACGATGGGCTGTTTCCTTCCAAGTTTGAGTCCAAGCACGAGGCTGTGTAACCTCGCCAGAAACATCTCAGGGCCTTTTGGAAGTTGTGTTTTGTATTTTCTGTTTGGCTGATTCATCTGGAAGCTTCTAGGTTGCAAACAACAGCTTTAGGTCACCAAGCTTTCAACTGCTTCCCTCAAAGTTCCCTCTCCTCTGCCTCCTTGACTTGCTCACTCCTGGCCGTGGGTCTGGATGGGGAAGATGCTACAGAGCCAGCTTGGGTCTAGCAGGCACACTGCCCTGATGGGATGCAACTCTGCTGGGCTGGTGGAAGGATGTTGAGTGAAAGTGAAACTGAACTCAATCCTTTGGTATTTCCATCTGTTGGAACTGTTGGGGTGCAAATCCACCTAGACTCAGGTTTTTTGGGCTCTCCTGGGCCATCAGTTTTCTGCAAACAGCCCTAGCCTGGCTCAGGGTGCTGAGTGTTAGCAAAGGAGAGGAGAGAACTTTGGTAATGAGAGGTGAGGGTGTCCATCTTCTGGCTCATTCTCTTGGGAATCTGCTTGGCTCCCCAGCTATGGCAGGCTGGAGGAAGAAGGGGTGGAGGAAGGATGGAGGTTGTGCTCCTCTCCATGCAGACTGCCCAGGGCAGGAACTGCTCTAGAAGAACAGCCAGGGTTGCAGAGTGTAGCTGGTTTGAGTCCAAGGCCAGGTCTGTGTATCTGCAGAAGCCTTACAAGGTGAATCTCTCCAAATATTTGCTTTTCTGGCACAAAATGGGCTGAAACACATTACCTAGAGGCAAGCTTCAGAAAGTCATCCTCTTAGGGCTATCTTCCTGAATTCAAAGTCGTCACACTAGCCTGTATTTATCTCCATACATCTCTGATAGTTTCCTACTCAGCTCTTGAATCTGCCTCAAAACCTTCCCTGTTCGGATGAGTGTGTTTCCATTCAACTACTGGTGCTGCTCCCCACTGCACACAGGTCCCTTTGCACCCTACCTCTGCCCCACTTTTTGTTTCTCATGCCCTCTGTGTGTGTTTTCAGGGAGAACCTGGACCACCAGGTGACCAAGGGCGGGAAGGACCCCTCGGACCACCTGGCGACCAGGTAAGAGGCTGTATTAACATTCTAGCTCCCAGATGGAAGAGGTTTGGACAGCAGGCAGAGTGGGGTAGAGGACTTAACTGATGCCACAGCCTCTTGGAGTGACTTCTCAGCATCTTCCAGACCAGAAAGCAAAGCTGGTGAAGAGTGGCAGGGATTTCTATGAGAACTCAGGATATGAACAGGGCTAAAAAAATGGAGACTTGGCTGCTGGGCTGTGGACAAAGCAACCTCCACATCATGTCCCAATTCCATGGAAACAGATGTCAACACATCTGACAGAACTGGAAACTGGCAAGTGCAAGCTGCAGCAATGCACACAATGTTCAGGCCTGAGGCCAGAAGCTGCTCACCTCAGTCATGGGAGGCAATGAGACATCTTGTGTTGGTGAAGATATCCTGATGTGGCCCCAGTGATGTCCCCAGCACCCTTGGCATCTGCAGAGACAACCTATCCCAAAGCCAGCATCCCCCAAGTCTGCTTGATGCAAGGGGTGGCCCTCCTGCTCTGGGGCCTGCTTGTCCTCAAGGAACAGATGTCAGACCCCATGGGCTTTCTAGAGAGCAGAGTTAGCCACCTCCAGCCTGAGGAAGGCTTCTGTTCCCTGCACAAGTAAAGGCTCTTTCTTCCCCAAGTAGTATCCAGGTCATAACATTGAGTCTGGAGGTTTTGCTGGGTCAATCCTCCATGTCAATAGCACAGATTGCAGTGGCCCACAGGGTCTTTGCACCTGAGCAAACATGCTTTGACTCACTCTTGGGTGGGGCTTGGTGGGACAACGCTACTTCTACCCACACCATCAGAGTTCTGACAGATCCTAAGATACAGGGCTGTATTGAGATAAATATTCACAAACTGGTGGACCAGGACTTCCATGAGGCATGAAGCATGGAGACCAGGATGCAGATAAAGATGAGACAGCTTTTGAACCCCTTTTTGGTTGGCCAAGTGTCGAAGAGCCCTTGGAGGGGATGTGAAGTGCAGCACAGTCACAAAGGGGTGGATGTTGCATTCACATTATCCTCAGCATGAGTGACCCCCACAGCAAACCCACTCATGGGGAGAGGCCATGCTTGCGTCAGCATTGTACTTGCCTGGAGCTGGGCTTCCCTTGAGGCTGTCTCATGCTAGTGAGGAGCATCAAATCCCCACAGGAAGATTGTCCAGCTCCTACTGTCCTGATATTGTCCAAATGTCCTATTGTCCATATTCTGTAGGGGAGCTGAGCTCCTGCCACAACCAAAGAGTGTCTGGCAGCATCCAGCTTGCTGGGCACTGCTTAGGTGTCATTTTGGGAGGTGTCCCTGGTAGGAAGGCAGCTCTTTGGATGTGTGTGTGTTGAACCTGTGCTGCACACAACACCAGCAAAGGAGTTTGGAGCTGGAGCTGCTCTCCATTTGGTAGAAGCTCATTCCAAGTTCAAGGCAGGAGCAAGACCATGTAGAAGACAGAAGGTTGATGCAAGCATGGTGGAGAGCCAGTCTGGGATAGATTCTTCTTCCAGACAGCCTTCACTGATGGGGAGGAAGAGGAGAAAGAAGAGTCTCCCTGCTGTCTTGGAGCCTGTGGGACACAGTTTTCCCTCCTCACCACTAAACTTCAGTCAAACTGCTGTCAGAGAGAGAAGTATTACAAAAGCAGCTCTGAAACCTCCCCAGACCAGAGGCTGCCCCAATGCCACCACCACTCCAGGGAGATTTGAAAAGTAGTTGCAAAGCAAGGATGATTTTTCCATAAGCTGAGGAAGACTGCTTTTGTTTGGCCAAATTAAAAATAAATGCGTAATTGGACTTGGGTAAGAGTAGGACTTTGGCAAACACGAGTATTTTTCAAGCCGTGTTATCTGCAAGCTCTGGATCTTGGAGTGTATTTCTCTTGGCAAGGGGAAAGGGCTCCCGCTAACCTGTGACTGCCTTTCATCCTGTTTCTCTCCAAGGGAACCTAAAGGCCAGCGTGCTCTTTCCCTGATCCTCATGGACAGGTTTGGTGGCCCTTCTCTCTTCCTGGCTATGATGTCCATCCCTCCTGTTGTACTTGTCGCACCCAGAAAAGTAGTGGACAAGATTTCCTGACCCCAAATCCTGCATCATCATAAATTCCCCCAGGGCCATGAGGGATTTGCAGTGTGTGCTCCTACAGTGAGGACATGTATGGCCAGCGTGAGCCAAGGGTGCCGCAGCTCCAGCTTTGGCTGATGTGAAGGATCACAAGTTACTGTTCCTCCTTCCAAGATTTCTCTCTTCTGGGCTTTTGTGCAGAAATAAGATCACATGCCTTGGAGCAGTTCAGTGATCTGTTCTGTGCAATTTTAAGTCTTCTGCACCTTTCCTTGGAAGAAGTGTATGGATGTTTGGCACCAGCTCTCTGCCTACCTCTGTCCTCTCCATTGCCTGGGGGCCAGGTGTGCACCCAGCTCCATGTGAAGGGCTGCCTCACTTAAGCATTTGGGCCCAGTAAAGAGCATCACTATCCAATCAATGTCCCCCATCATTACCAACCTCTGGGAAAGCACACCCTGCAAAGGGCTGCCAGCACAGAGCAGAAGGTAAAGGGACTCCCTTGGACATATGAGGAGCTCTCAGAGAAAAGAATCCTCTCCTCGCTCTTGCTGTCTCTGGCCAGCCCTGCAGCTGATGGAGTGAGTGGTCACTGCCCAGATAGAATGTGGCAGACTGACAGCTTTGATCTGTTCCAGCACCTGCTGCCAGGGTTCTGCAGCCTCCTGAGGACAGGAATTCCCTGGAGCCATGAAAGGGCCTGTCCCAGCCTGTCTGTGCCCCAGACATCTTCAAGTCATGAGGCATCAGGAGGTTTGTGTTACCTTCAGGATGTTATGCTTGCATCAAGGACCAACCTTTGCCCCAGGGGCACCTCTGCCCCAGCCAATGAAATGACACTGTGCCACCCAGCTGTGCTTTGATGCTGCAAAACACCAGCCCTTCCTCCCTTCCCTTCTGCCCACCAGGTCACCTGTTACTTGGGTGAGCTGTGGAGGAGAGGGATGGCTTTGGAGCCCTCAGCTGCCACTGAAAGCAGATACTATTCAGCCCATACCTTCAGTATCACACCTTGCCCCAGAAAGCTTCTTGGTTTGGTTCATGCTCAGCGGGGATCTGCCTTCAGTAGGGCATAAGGAAGCATGGGGAGGCAGGAGGGCACAGGGAGAGCTCCTGTAGCATCTCCCCACTGGTTTAAACCCATGTCAGTATGTCCTTTCTTGGGCTGGCTGAGGTGGAGGTGATTCACTGATGGGTGCAACGCACGAGGCAGACACACATCAGGAAAAGGGACCAACTCCTTCAGGACAGGAAAAGCACAAAGAGAAAATCCCTATTGAGTGAGTTCTCTGTGTTTCCCTAGGGGGAGCCTGGACCCCCAGGACCCAAAGGCTACAGGGGAGATGACGGCCCTCGTGGCAATGAGGTCAGTGCTGTTTCATCACCACATCTTCTGGGGGGAGGTGATGAAGGGACTACCAGGAGGTGCTGCCCTTGAGGGCTTTCCCGAAGTCCCTTGGGTATTGGAAACTTATTATAGGTGCAAACTTCAGTGTTCCTGTCAGACACATGGAGCCATTTCCCATGGGTCCTTGTCTTTTCCCCCACCTCCCATAGGTCATTTCTTGGAGAGGGTATAGCCATACCACAAGTCACATGGCTTCCCATCAGAGATGCTGGGAAAGATACTCTCCTGGGGTAGTCACCTCAATCTCCCAGCAGGTTTGATCCCCAGGGCAGGCAGCAAACTGAACCCCAAGCCCAGACGTTGGCTTTGATAGAAATCATATAAGAGTATGGGTTGGAAAGCACCTTAAAACTCATCTTATTCCAACCCCCTGACATGGGCAGGGACACCTTCCATAGACAAGATTACTCCAAGCCCCATCCAAGCTATCCTGGGACATTTCCAGGGATGAGGCAGTCACAGCCTCTCTGAGCAACCTGCGCCAGGGCCTGCCCACCCTCTGAGTAAGAACTTTTTCCTAACATCTAATCTAAATCTTCACATTGTTCTTGTATGAGCAAAACACCTCCTGTGATGGGCTTGTGTTGGTAGCTGGTTGCCACCGAAGTCATAGTCTTCCCAGCTGAAACAATGTGCAGTGCATGACTGCTTCTTCTGCTCCTTCCAGGGCCCAAAGGGATTGCCTGGAGCACCTGGGCTGCCTGGAGAACCTGGTCTGATGGGAGAAAGGGTGAGTGGTACAGCTGTGGAGATACACTGTCCAAGGAGAGCAGGATCCTTCTGCCCTGCTATCTGAGGAATCCACTTTTCTTTATCTCTCCTATGTCTCCCTTCCTTTCCAGGGGGAGGATGGCCCTCCTGGGAATGGCTCAATTGGATTTGCAGGTGCCCCAGTAAGTTTTTTGTGCTGCCTTGAAACTGTAAAACCGTTATTTCTCCTTGTCCAACCTAATGTGCTTCCTTTTCTCCATCCCCAGGGGCAGCCTGGAGACAGAGGTGACCCTGGCATTAATGTAAGTGTGCTCCATCCTCATACACCCAAAATTTGCCCTTGGTTAGGGCACTTAGAGCCTCTCCATCAGCTGCATGGTGGAATGGGCTCCCTGAAATAGCCTGCTCCTCCAAAGCTCTATTTTCCTTCAGTTCACTCTTCTCTGCAGTGGATGCTTCCAGGGGAAGTTTCCTGCCTTGGTAGTAACACCCAAGGGCAGCAGCCTGGGCTGGGTGCTCTCTGATGCAGTCCCAGAGCCAGAGTTTGGGGTTGGGAGCGCCTTCCAGGGCGAGCTGAATGGTGCTGTGGTGGGGACATGATTTAGTAATGGACTTGGCAGTGCTGGGTTAGTGGTTGGACTGAATGTTCTTAGAGGTCTGTTTAAGCTAAATGATTCCATGATTCTATAGCAGTGAAAACCACGTAAGAAGCTCTCTATCCCTCAAGAGCACTGCAGTGTGGTGCTAGGGACACCTTACACTGCTCTCCACCCTCCTCCCAAGCCAGGTCTCACAAGGTCAGCACATACCAGCACCAACTTCACTACACTAACAACTGCCATCCATGCAGGAGTTGCCTCTGCATTGTTTTTCAGGGAACAAAAGGCCATGTTGGACTTAAAGGTGATGAAGGAGAAGCTGGAGACCCTGGCAATGATGTGAGTAATCTGTGTAATGGAGAATCATCTTTCCCTCTGAGCACAGTGCAGGAGCTTTCAGCTGGATCTCTAACACTGATGGATCAGAGCCCATCAGACTTTGCAAATTTTCACGCTTTGCTGCTGAGCAATGTCTGAGGGATGCTGAGAGAAGCTCTCTCCAGGTGTTCATTTTGTGTCCTAGAGGTGACAAACTTCCAAGTCTGTTAGGTGGAGGTGGGCATCACATCTGCAAGACTTTGTATGCTTCCATATAGCACTGATGCTTACATGTGTGCTGCACCACTGTCCCATGGAGGGAGATTTTCCCTGTGTCCACCCTGGCCCTTCCAATTCATGGTTTGGTTGGGTACAGCAACCTCAGATAACATTTTTGTGGTGAAGCAGGACTTGTCAGACACCTGGAGGGGGAGGTGCTGCCCCTTGACATACACAGATTTGTGGGATTTGTTTTTCTTTTCATTCCAGAACCCAACCCCTGGCCCCAGGGGCATCAAAGGAGCAAAGGGCTACAGGGGACCTGAAGGTCGCCCGGTAAGTAAGGACCCTGGCTGGGTATGCACTGATTCCGTCCGTCCCTCTGTCTGTCCCTTCCTCTGTCTGTCCCTCCATCCCTCCGTCCGTCCATCCATCCATCCCTCCCTCCCTCTCTCCCTCCATCACTCCATCCCTCCATGCCCTGGGTGCTCAGGGGGCAACCCCAAGCCATGACACCCACTGTGTGTGTGCCTGTTGCCTTCCCACCTCAGTGTGCACGGCACATTTGGAAGTGAATCTCCTTCTGCACCTCTGCGAAGCACCAGGGCATTGTGCAAACAAGCAGATGTATCTGCTCCAAGCCCAGTGCAGGGGCCAGCAACTGGGAAGCCAAAAGGCTTTTCCCAACTCTGCCTTGCTTAGCAAGGTATCAGCAGAGTACTCTGCAGATAAGACTGACAGCTCTTGTACCTCCTCTCTCCTGTGCTTCTGTTTGACAGGGACCACCAGGACCTGTGGGGCCTCCAGGACCAGATGTGAGTGGGGCAGGACTGGGGTGCTGTTTGCTGGCCTGATCTGTGCTTCCCCTGCCCTATGTGATGGCTCCTGGGAGGAGGGGCACTGCTGGGGGAGCCTCCTGCTCCTGGGTTCAGTGGTGGCTGCCCCTCTTCGGTGTCCCAGGGAGTCTACCTGGCCAAATTGCCTTCACACCAGCCCATCACCATCCAGTCCCAAATTGCACATCCCTCATTTCCAGATCAAGACCTGCTTTGGGCATACAGGACAGCAGCAGGGGTGGTAGGCAGCCAGGAAACCACCTTCACTGTTAATCAAATGTTTCCTTTCCTCCGTTCTCAGGAATGTGAAATCTTGGACATCATCATGAAGATGTGCTGTGAGTATCCCTGTACCTCCCCTGTCTGCTCGGTGCCATGTTAAGTGAGAGGGATGATATTTCCCTGCCCCCTGCAGCAAGAAGGACCATCCCCAGGCAGTGGAATGCCATCAAAGGGCACCTCTCCCCTTCCATGAGGCACAATTAAGTCACCTTGACCCAGGGACCGCCAACTCTATCTCTAGAGTAGCTCATTCAGCTGTGTCTCGCTTGTACATGCTGTAGAACGGTTTCTCTGTGGTTCTCTGCAAGGAAAATATGAGCAAAGTCATGTAAAATACTTGAGTGGCCCATTTTATGATGGGATTTTTGTTATATATCAGGGTCTAATTTTCCCCCCTCGGAAAGAGAGGTCTGTTTTGGAGTGTTCTGCCATGGGCAGAATCAGCACACATGTGCTACAGAGGGTTTCTGGCCCATGGCCAGTAATGAAGTACTGGAAGGACACAGGGTACTTGGGGAATTGAGTTTGAGCTCTATACTCTGGTGGCTTTCTTAATCCCTCCAGAAATAGCTTTTATTTTTATTTAAGTAAGAACACATAAGCATGTGCAGAAACAGCTCTGCTGTGTGTTGTGCTCCAGGGCAGGGCATCCCAGCCTGGAACAGGAGAGACAGCTGGGTATTTCAAATGGGAGGGAAACTTCCATGAGCTTGGATTGGCCAGGCCAGGTGTCTCTGGGTTTGCAGAAACAAAAACCTGCAGTCTGTATTAGAGTGTGAAAAACTCTTTTGTCAAGCATTTTAACGTTCTCTCTTTTCCTCCCTTCTCCTCTAGCTTGCTGTGGTGAGTATTACTTGGCAGAGTCACTCTGCAAACATTTGCTAGACCTTCTACTTGCTTGCACCCCTCCCTTCCCCTGCTCTTTGCCTTCTGCTATGGAGATGTGGTGAGAGACCTCGAGGGAGAACTAGGCATGAGGCAGGCAGAGGAGGGCAGTAAGCAATTCCTGAGGATGCCACACAAATTCAGAGACTGATGTGGCTGAGTCCTACAGCTGGAAAACTGTAAGGTGCCCTATGCCAGCAGGGTGGATTTTCTCCACCCTTTTTGCAGTTGGGATGTCTGCTCAGAGCACACTGTGGATTCAGCTCTGCCCTCTTCCTTCCAAATCCTGTGCTGGTCAGCAAAGGAATGCACTGTGTTTTTAACCTGATGCTATCCCAGTAAGTTGGTTTTGCAGTCCAAAAGTTTGAAAGAAGAGCCAAGGGCACATGATGTCCTTCAGCTATGGGAAAGAGGGGAGCAAGCTGAGTCAGCCGCCTCCAGCCCACCAGTGTCACCTCTGTCCTCCTGGGCTGGGTGGATGGAAGAAGTGAGAAAGCTTATGAGGAAATGGGTTGTGGAATAATTACTGGGTGATTTAAGGGTACTCACAGCCTGAAAATACTGTATGTCTTATAAGGGAGGAAATGCAAATGGAAAAATTAATAAACGGTCCCTTAAGTCTCTTATGCAGCTATTTTGCTGCATTATGTTACCCTGTGCTTTGTGGCTGGGTATGGCATGGGCACCCACCTGGTCAGGGCTGCTTCCTTCGGTGATGCCTCCCTTCAAAACATGTCCCTCTGCTCCTGTGTCTGGCTGCAGAGTGCACCTGTGGTCCTGTGGACCTCCTCTTTGTGTTGGACAGCTCAGAGAGCATTGGCCTGCAGAACTTCCAAATTGCCAAGGACTTCATCATCAAGGTCATTGACCGTCTGAGCAAGGACGAGCGTGTCAAGGTGAGTTCTGCACCGAGTGCCACAATACTTGTGTGCACTCACTTGTTTTATGCAGCAAGCAGGAAAATAGGGAGATGCCTCCACTCCAAAAACCCTCCACAAGGCTTGGCTTTAGACTAGGAGTGGGGCTTGATTCCTCCCAAATTCAAAAAGTGATGGAGATTAGACAGCAGTTAGTCCCAAAATATAGACATCTTTCTGTGCAAATGGACTCTGCCTGCTGTGGCTGGGAGCAATTCATCCATGTCCCAGAGCAGATGGCTCATCAAGCATTTAATCACCCTGATTAGCCTCTTATCAATCAGTGTCTCAGTCTCTTCCTTGTCCTAATGAGCATTCCAGGTCTCTGGAGAAGAGGTATATTGGAAGTCTCTTATATCCAGCCCCCCAGACACCTCTGTTTGCCCCCCACACTTGGGTTTAGGTTACCAGTTAAGCACACTACTAAAAATGTTGCAGCCCAAAACCAGCAATACTGTCCCCGTAGGGAGTCTTTCAGTCTGAAGAGGGACATGCAAATGCTTGTTCTCCTAACTCTTCTCTGGTCACCTGCTGTGTGTAGGAAATTTCATTTACCTCTGTGATTTTGAAAGGAATTTTGGGATCCAGAGTTTCCCTAATGTATAACCAGCCACATCTAAAGTACACAGTCTGTAAAGACACGATGACTTGCTGTTGAACACTTGTGTGGGCACACATGGGTTTTTGGATGGCAAAAAGCCAGTAACAAGTAGAAAGGCTGGAGCTGGGCAGCAAACCCACCATGCTGGAAGAAAGCCAGAAGTTTTGCAAACAAGGCTTCTCATAGAACCATAGAATCTGCAGAGTTGGAAGGGACCCACAAGGATCATTGAGTCCAACTCCTGGCTCTCTGCACATAGGGCAACTCCAAGAACCTCACCATGTACCTGAGAGTCCAATGGCTTGTGTTGAGACCACTGAGCCAAGACACCTAGATTTGGGTCTTGTTTCACTGGCTGATTCACCAAATTGGTCCCCACGTGCATCCACTCCTGTTGGGGCTCTGTCTGCCTGGAATAAAGCAGAGGAGAAGCATCAAAGCCTGCCATGAAGGCATTCAGTCCAAACAATTAGCAGGACCCTGAGCCTTGGGGTTCCCCTGAGGTACCTGACTCTTACTGGCTTCTGTTTTGTCTAACAGTTTGAACCCGGGGAGTCCCGTGTGGGCGTTGTGCAGTACAGCCATGACAACACGCAGGAGCTGGTGGCCATGGGGGATGCCAACATAGACAACATCGGGGCACTGAAACAGTGAGTCTGTGGGTGCTCAGCACATCACACAGGAATCTGACCCAGGCATACCTACTCACCTCCCACCCTCCACCTGCAGGCCAGCAGCTCCATTTAGCAATGGTGCTAAATGGTCTGTGGTGAAAGGCAGTGGCTGCTGGAATCCTAGGTGGTGCTGAGGCCAAGGGGCTTGCCAGTTTTCCACCCAAATCTCATAGAATCATAGAATTGATTGGGTTGGAAAAGACGTCCGAGATCATCGAGTCCAACCCTTGGTCCACCTCTAGTCCACTTACTAGATCATGGCACTCAGTGCCACGTCCAATCTGTGTTTAAAAATCTCCAGGGATGGTGAATCCACCACCTCTCTGGGCAGCCCATTCCAATGCCATCCATCTCCATGCAGGGTGTTACCCTGGTCTCAAGCATTTCAGAGATAGATGTTCTGCCTCCTCCAGTCGCCACAGCTCACAGGTTTACTGGTGTCTGTCCTTGCAGGGCAGTCAAGAACCTGAACTGGATAGCTGGGGGAACCTACACTGGAGAAGCCCTGCAGTTCACCAAGAACCAGCTGCTGCGGAGATTCACCTCTGACAAGCGCGTTGCCATTGTCATCACAGACGGACGCTCCGACACGCTGCGGGACCCCACCCCACTCAGCTCTCTGTGCGATGTCACTCCGGTAAGGGCACAGGGGGGACGTGCCACACAGCAGCTGTGCATCACAGGGCAGGCTCTCTTGGCAGCTCCATGTCTCTGCCACACAAGGCTAGGGCAGGGGACACAGGTGTCACTAGAAGGACTCTCACAACATGAAAAGCATTTGCAGCTATGAATGCATTAGATGATGAATGCATCCAGTGATAGACTCTGATCTCCCTGCAGGTGGTTTCCCTTGGAATAGGTGACATATTCCGGAACCCTCCAAATCCAGATCACCTGAATGACATCGCTTGTTTAGGCAGACCGACCAGGCCAGGACTGTCTGTTCAAAGGGATAACTATGCTGAGCTCCTGGATGACACCTTCTTGCAGAACATCACCTCATATGTCTGCCAAGGTGGGTGAAAGGTGGTGGCTGGAGGCAATGAGGAAGGTAGGGAGGATTGCCTCAGCCAAGGGGTGAGAGATGCAGGATGCCTTCCCTTGCATCCCCCCTGTCATGCTCTTAAGCAGGTCTTGAGAGAAGAGAACGGAGATCAAATTTAGTTAAATAAGGGACAGGGGTATCTGTGTCTCAGAACGCTTTGTGGTCAGGTTCGTGTCCTCACCTGCTGCAGGACATCTCTGTCCACAGCAGTTTTCAAGCACACTTAAAGCCTTTGCACAGTGCCTTGCACAAGGGACCAAGGTGAGCATCTGTGCCTTCTGTGTCTCCATGGGACATGTGGTTTTCCTGAGTGAGCTGCTGACATTAATCTCTCTAATTTTCTTAACAGAAAAGAAATGTCCTGACTACACCTGCCCAAGTGAGTATTGATTCTTCGTGCCACACTGAAAGGTTGTGGGTGCTGTGGTGGGGAAAGTGGGAGTTTGTGGTTGTGGGGACATATGGCTTGGACCCCTCTTTCAATGGGAAGGCTCCTGGGCTTGGAGAGGTGAGCAAGATCTGTCAGACACTCTCGGGGTCTCTCACACATGCCAGCCTAAAGCACCTGGGGAAAAGCCTAGATGGTTGCTTCTCTGGCACCTCAAACCTAGAGAGGAGACTGTGACAGATTGTAGCCTTCCCAGGCTTTAGTGGAGGCAGGTAATGAGGTCAATTATTATCTGGTGGTAGGAGCATGAGGAAAAATCATGGCAGGGATATTGGAGAAAAGTGCTTGAAAAGTTAGTACAGGGATGATTTTAATGGAGTACACCTCCAAGTCAGAAGCATATACAGTCCTCAGACTCTCCATGGAAAAAAGTGAGTCAAGGGAGATTAAGTGGTTCCCCAGACATGCAAGGGGAGCCACTGTATTTAAACAAGAGTCACTAGATTATCTAAGCCAAATAAACACCTGGGAATGCAGCCTGTCCTAAACCAAATAAAGGAGGGAATGAAAGGGTAAAAGGACAAATGTAGGACAGCACTGGAATAGGGGAACAAAGCTAGCAAGAGTAGGGATTTCCCGAGTCTGACAAGACAGGAAGCCTATGAGACAGCCAGTGACTTCATCAGCTTTCTGTGGAAGAGGCAGGAGGAGGACAATGTAACGAGCCCTGGACCTTTCCCCTTGCAGTCACCTTCACTGGCCCAGCAGACATCACGCTGCTGGTGGACAGCTCCACCAGTGTGGGGAGCAAGAACTTCGAGACCACCAAGAAGTTTGTGAAGCGGCTGGCGGAGCGGTTCCTGGAGGCTGCCAAGCCCGCTGACGATTCCGTGCGCGTCTCAGTGGTCCAGTACAGCGGCAGAAACCAGCAGAGAGTGGAAGCTCAGTTCCAACACAACTACACGGTCATTGCCAAAGCCATTGACAACATGGAGTTCATGAATGATGCCACGGACGTCAACGCCGCTCTGCAGTACATCACAGGGCTGTACCAGCGGTCCGCTCGCGCTGCGGCCAAGAAGAGGGTGCTGGTGTTTTCTGATGGACACTCCCAAGGGATCACTGCCAGGGCCATTGAGAGGGCTGTGCAGGAAGCACAGCAGGCTGGCATTGAGATCTACGTGCTGGCAGTGGGAAGCCACGCCAACGAGCCCAACATCCGTGTCCTGGTCACAGGGAAGAGCGCAGATTATGACGTGGTCTACGGTGAGCGCCACCTCTTCCGTGTGCCTGACTATACCTCTCTCCTGCGTGGGGTCTTCTACCAAACTGTCTCCAGGAAGATAGCTGTTGACTGAGCATCTGGGTGGGTTTTTGCCAAGGCCATAGCTTCTTCTGTCTCCCCTAAAAAGGAAAACCAACAAAACAAAACAAAAATATTTCACAGTATTCTTGACCAACCTGAGGAATTTGCACCTATACAGATAACCATAGTGCCATAGCCTGGCTCTACATAGTCCCCTTCCTTCTCCCCCTGCTTCATCATCTGTGTCTCTTCTCTGTTAGCCTCAAACTTCCCTCGCTGCCCGTGACTGCCCTCACTCCCCACAGCTAGAAAACCAAAGCACACTTAGAAATAAGCCATGAGAACACAAATACCAACCTCATCTCATTGTGTCAAGAAAGAACCAGGATGAGGCATTTTGTACCACTAAGAACTAGCCTGGTCTCTTAAGACTGATTATGCTCTTCTCATATACCTTTTGTTGTTGTTGTTGTTATCTCCTTCTCTCTTTCATACATCAGTTGAGCCATTGCCCAGCTGACAATGATCCTAAACTAATGCTGTGCTTCACGTGAAATATTCACACTTCAGCAAGCTTTGAGAGGGGATTGTTGTCACAGCTGGAAAGTTTGGTTCATATCTCCCATGTCTGGGGAGGAGAGAGGGCTGGACTGTGCTACTCAAGCTGTGTGGAAGCATCTCTGGCCTCCAGTGCCATGGGATGGGACACTGACTTTCCAGGCTGGGGTAGAGCTGGGTGGTGGAGCATCCCTTGGCACTGACACTTCTATTCAGTGCAGGGAGGCTGGGCACCGACCAAAGGAAAGATGGGCAGCAGCCACTGGGGAGGGGGAAACCCCAAAAGAAGCTACTTAACTGCACTCCTTCACTTACTGATCTCATGGTTCTACAGTGAAACCAGGAACCTCATGAATAACCTATGACTTGTGTCATGGTTCAAACTCCATTCTGGAAAATCTCTCTGAGCCCAGTTAGTGGGATTGTTTATCTGTTTTTCCCCCAAAGAGCCAAGCTGACTAATTCCCAGCAAGCTCTCTGAGAGTACTGTTTCTATAGGACCACCTAGGAGTTAGGCACCTGGGCCCTAGGGAAACCCACTAACTGTAGTATATATTGAATTAAAGTCTCATCCTCAGCCCAGCAAAGTCAAGGGAAAGGCTGCCATCATCTCCCAGAGTCTTTGACTCACACCCTACGGATATACTGACAAAGGTGCTATCACTTATGTGGGACATGTGGGCTCTTGGTGTTTACACAGTTGTTTCCAGGACCACACTGAAGATGTGCTTAGGCTGGGTGAGATTTTGTTTCAGTGCTTCCATTGGTGCTCATGCTATGAATTCATGCACTTCCAAGAAATCAACAGTGTTTGCCAAGTATCGGCACCCCAAACTCTCTACTTGGAGTCAAAACCCCATTGTACAAGTTAGTTTTATTTTATGCCTGTGTTTTACTAAAATTGTCCACTTTGGAAATTTGTCAAATAAATTGTTTTCCACAGTCTCGTTGGAAGTTTGTCTGACTTGAATTTCAAGGGCTCAAGTGTTCAAGAAGTCACTGGGAAAAATAGAGGTTGTTGGGATCTGGGAGGACTATGGCAGAATTTCTCACAGAAAACTGAGGGATAGAAGCAAAGACATAGATCATGTTTGAATCACATGTCTAGTTGTTATTGAATATCATGGGTTTGAAATATATTGTGAATCCTCTTCATCAATTAAATAGTGCATAAAAATTTATGAGAAGAGCACTTAGAGGGTGGACAATGATTGCACAACTTCTGTTTGCCTTCTGGTTGCAAAAATCCCTCAAACCCTGCACAGCTGCATTTGCTTATTGCTTATGTTCAGTATCTCTCCTTACTACCTCATTTCCCAGGCAGGTAGAGATGATGCTCTGGAAACAGGGATGGTGTTGGAGGTATCAAATGTCTCATCCAGCTTTGCCACATTCAGTGCTTCCCAAATACTGGGTTTACATCCTCAGACAGCTCTGAATGGTCTTTGGGGAATCTCCCAAGCCACACCTGTGAGTCCCAGGGACTTGTCTCACCCTTTCGTTGTGGATTCATGCAAGGTCACTTGTTCCCCAGACAGTGGGGACATTCAACAGGACAGTCATGTCCTTTTTCTGTAACAGGGAGGCACTGCCTTGCTCCTGCCTTGTCTCATGTCCTCCTCTTAGTCATGCTGTCTCCAGGGTGTCTCAGTTGAGATGCTTGTTGGGCTCCCTGCAGCGCTGGGGTCACCTTACTCGCAGCTGGAAACTCTGAGGAGCATCCCTGGGGAGGGTCTGTGTGTGGCTGCTGTTTGTGTCAGATATCCTGCTCTCCTCTCCATGGAAAGGTAGGAAAAAATGCTTTCACATCTGCCCTAAGAAAACGGGGTTTGTTACAGCTCAAGAAATACCTACTAATAGCAAGTCACAGTCCTTGGCATGAGTCAGGGAATGTGACAGGGACAAGCCCCTGGGTTGCACACTCATGGCTGGGGCTGCTCAGCCAGTGGGATGTGCTGCTGCCAGCAACAAGGGGTGGGGAAAGAGTATTCTGCTCATTCCCTCTCTCACCCCATCAGGGTGTAAAAGGCACCTGGGGAACGTAAAAGGCATCTGGGGAAAGATCTCTCTGTCTTTGGGCTGATTTACAGCTAAAAAAGGTAGGTGATAGGAGGGATCTTTCCTGCTTCCTTTCATTTTCCCCCTTCATCCCTAACCATGCCCTGGCATTTTCCTGCTGCAGAAAGGGAAAGAAATTCCAAACTAGTGAAAAATGGTGGTTTCCAAGCCTCAGTTCTGGAGTGTTTGTCAGTTTTCCCCATGAGAAAAAAATCTAAATGTTCCCTTAAAATTTCAGTTTGCTCAGAAGAAAAAATTTTAACCAGAGCTGGGTGGCAAGCTGGCTTTCCCAGAAGACAGAGACCAGCAGGAATTTTCCAGCAGTGCCCAGCACTTCGTGTTTAGGACTGTTGCCTTGTCTCTGCCCACTCCTGTGCACTGTTCAGGGAGGACTGCAGGGGTGTTTCTCAGGTGTTTGGATCAAGGTCAGCCTCAGCTTGCTGGACTCATTTTGTCTTCCATTTATGTTTATATTCACTCTCCTCTTTTCAGTCTCAATTTTTGTACTTCCATTAGAGGGAAGGTCAAAAATGCCTCTGCCTGCGGGCCTGCTTTGTTAAACTTCAGATGTTCTCCAGATGTTCAGCAAGGGGATTTATGTAACAACAACAGAATTTGGGCCACATTCTTTGTTTTCCTCTGACTAAATGCTCCTCATTTGAGGCAATGCTGATTCACAGCCCTTCATGGGAAGATGATGGCTGGGGAAGAAGGGGATCACTAAGGCCACTTCACCAGTGTGGTAGGAACCCTAAAATGCCTATTCAGCTCATCTGGAATGATTTTCAGCTCTGTATTTAAGAGCCTTTCCTGTGCCTACAGTTATCCCAAGGAACAGAGATCCATTGCTTTGCCTCTCATAGCTGTGACAGCCAAATAACTGAGTGTTCAAACATCTCTAGTTCTCCTGTGGTTTGGGGTTTGCTTTAGCTCTTATTCCCAAGTGTGTTTTATTTTAAGTTTTGCATCATTTTGTCTAATTGCGTGGCTTTTCCCCTTAAAAAAGTAATATTGTATAAGAAGAAAAAGTTTTGGTGTACACAAGCTCGTGGACAAGCAGCAGAGACAGGACTGTAACCTATTAAGAAATGCAGAAATATGGGGTTGACACACATAATTAATTCCAAGCAAACTCAAGACCATGGAGGAAGACCATTTTCCTCCTACTCCCAGCACACACTGTCATCATCATCCTCCTTCTCCAGGGAAAGGATTCAGGAAGCTGATGGCCTCCCATAAGCTCTGGGAGACATGCAGTTAACAGTTTTAGTTTTGGTGAATTCCCATCAATGATTAGGCCATTTAGATTTTAGGGATCTGTATAACAATGAGATTAAATAAGTTGTTATGGTCTAACCAGGCAGAGAAGACTTTAATTAGACAAACCATTTTTTATATCTATGCTTAACAGTGTTTTCCTTGCTTGTCATGGGCAAACAATGCTCTATCAGGGTCTTTCCCCTCAAAATTTCTCCCCACTGTCCATTGGGAGTTCAGGCTGGGCCCACAGTGTCTGTTCTCCACGTTTTTCCACAGAAAGCATATTTTTCATCAGCTCAGCCCCTGGGACCTGAGAGATAAAGAGCTCTGGAGGACAAACAGCAGGAGGGTGGCTGCAGCCAGGTGGGCCAGCAGTTGCCTCACCAAGGAGGTGAGATGTACTCTGAACACAGTAATGTGTACTGTTTAATTTCTATTTTGTTGCTTTTCCTGTTTCTTTTCATTTCTTACAGGTGTGGTTACTCCTGTGACACATGATGACCACAGAGCTGCTCACAGGAGCACCCTGAGACCAGGACACGGCTCTTCCAATGAGGACTGGGAATGCATGGAGTGACTTATCCCACTGAAATATTGCTGCAGACCTTCCATCTACCCCTGGCTTTGCTGGAGCAGTGCTCCCAGTCCCATCCATTCCTGCAGACACCAGCAGAAAACACTTCCCTGCTTTGTCATCCCTGTGAAAATGTTGGAGTTCAACATCTAAGCTGCTGAACAAAAAAAAAAAAAAAAGGCAGCTGGGATGTCTCTTCTTAATGGTAATATATTAAAAAGGGAAAAGAGAAAGAAATAGCAGAACCTGCAGGCAAAGCAGATGCTTCCTACCCCTTACCTCATGCATCTGGAGAAAAATGTCTTTATTTTTTTCTTCCCTTCTGATTATGGCACCTTATAAAATAATAGAATCATAGAAGGTTTGGATTGGAAGGGACCTTAAAGATCATCTCGTTCCACCCCCTGCCATAGGTAGGGACACCTTCCATTAAACCAGGTTGCTCCAAACCTCATCCATCCTGGACCTGAACACTTCCAGGGATGGGGTGTCAACAACTCTTCTTCTTTGTTCCAGGTGCCTCCAAAGGTCTTGGGAGACAAACTGTTTCTTGAGATTAATCTTCTAGTGGGGAAAAACCATGCAAGAAACTTTAGGGTCCATCTATTTTTACAATGTCATCTGATTGAACTGCACAAAGCTGTAGCAGTCCTGGTGCAGCCACAGACTTCAGCCTCTGCCTAAAAACTTCTTTTCTTCCCCCAATTTTTTTGCCACATAAAAGGTGCTGCCTCATGGAACTCAGGTTTCTTTATTTACTGAAATAGCAAGAATAAGGACTGAAGATATCATTAAATCCATTTTCTACCTTAAAGGTATATTTTACCCCACACAGAAACCATATTCCTCCTTTCCTTACAGAATCATTTTTCATCTGAAGTGTCTTGTGTTTTCTTTTTTCTCTCATGACCTGGACACCCCATTCTTGTCCACAGTGTCAGCAGCCTGCCAGAGGACTCCAAGGTGATGGCACAAAGTCCAGAGGCCTGTTCCCAGCCATGGCACCTATGGAGAAGGTCCTCATAGCAGATATGCTCCTCACAGCAGCAATCTGGAAAAACTCCAGATGGAGTTTTGGTGACAGTGGAGGTCCCCTCACTCCTTGGCCCTGGCTCTGTTTGGAACTGGTTTGGTATGTCATCAGGCAGCCTGCATGGCCTGCCATTCTTTTACATAATTTAATTTTGAGACTTTTAATTTTGTGCACCAGAAAGGGAATTCTGCCACGTCAGAAATACATCTCTTGCAGTCAGACTGAACCGAACCAGACAGCAGGTGCCCAGCCCAGCTGTGTGACCTCATACTGCATGCAGGGTACACCAAGGCCAGCCCTGGCAGCTGAGATCCTTGCCCATGGAGGGCAGCCAGCAGTTTCAAGACATGTCCTGCAATATATCTTTGCAATCGATAAAAGATCCATTCACCTCTGTTGCTACTGCCCTGGTCCTGGCCTGAGACAGCTGCTGGGGAGAGGCAGTGTGAGGACAGGCTGCAGGCAGGGCTGCTCTGAGCACCCCATTTTGGAAGCAGATTTTGCCAAATGGCACAAACCTGGTGTGATGAGACCCTAAAGATCCTTAAACATGACTCTAAGTTTGCCCTTGAAGTTTGTCTCTGTCTCTCTTTTCTTCTGTCCCAACAACCAAATCCCATTCCCCTCTACTAGCATTTTTGTGGCTTAAGAGAAAGTAAGCAGGGCAGGAAGAAGCAGAAACAACCTAGACCCCACAGTTTTTCACTGCTCCAAAAGCACGGGGAAAAGGCATATCTGTCACAGTCTGGATGGTGTTTCATTCCTGGCTCAGCTCTAGAAAGCAGTTCAAACCTTCATAAACACGAAAATTAGCTCAAAGCACTTGCCTATAGTTTCTGAAATCCCTGCAAATCCCCCTTTTGCCCTGTAAGAATCCAAACCCTCAGGAGCCACAAAGTGTTTGCTCCTTCATGCGAGTCGTTCTAATTTATGCATAAATGGCAAATTCAACCCAGATTATTCCTCTGGATTTCTGGGGATAAAATTATCCCTGCATATAAAATTTTGGTTTGGTTAACACGAGAGCTGCATGCAGTGACGTACAGTATTTGCCATGGGCCTTGAAGCACTTGAGATTTTTCAAAGGCAGCTTGTAAATCCAGCATGCTGCTCTTCTAGGGCAAGCCTGTCCCAGATAAATCCCAGGCTATGAGCAGCAGACTGCAGTTTTTTCTGGCTCCAGGAGCCTGGTGTGGAAGCTCCGGGCACGTAGAGAACAAGACACAGCCTAGGGCGGCTGGATGCATCCCAGCTGGAGCTCCACAGCTCCTTTGAAAAGTGTGTCAAAAGGGGTCTGGCATGCAGGGGAAATGAGAATATGTGGCAGATTATTGTGCCTGAAACCAGCCATCTCAACAGCAGCCTGGGATGTGACTGGGAGCGCCGCAGGGTCCTGCTGGAAGTGCCATGTACTGCCAGGCAGGAACAGACTGGCCTTGCACTAATTCCTCTCTGCAGCATCCCTGGGTGTCACAGCGACTGGAGAACGTACAAAGAAGGGCCACCATGAGGAAGATCATGAAGGGTCTAGAGGGGACCATGAAGGGTCTAGAGGGGATCATGAAGGGTCTAGAGGGGATCATGAAGGGTCTAGAGGGGAGCTGTATGAGGAGCAGCTGAGGGCACTTGAGTTGTTTAGTCTGGAGAAGAGGAGGCTCAGGGGAGACCTTATCACTCTCTACAACTACCTGAAAGGATGTTGTAGCCAGGTGAGGATTGGTCTCTTCTCCCAGGCAACCAACAGCAGGACAAGAGGGCGTGAGCTCAAGCTCTGCCAGGGGAAGTTTAGGTTGGATATCAGAAAGAAATTCTTTGCAGAGAGAGTAGTCAGGCATTGAAATGGCCTGCCCAGGGAGGTGGTGGATTCTCCAACCCTGGAAGTTTTTAAGGTGAGACTGGACGTGGTGCTCAGTGCCATGATCTGGTAATAAAAGTGGGGTTGGATTAAGAGTCGGACTTGATGATCTTGGAGGTCTCTTCCAACCCAACTGATTCTATGATTCCATGATTCTATGAGACTGATGGAAGACTCATCAGGGTCTGCAGCTTCCTTGCAAGGGACAGTGAAGGGACAGCATCGATCTCTGCTCTGCATGACCAGTGACAGAACCTGAGGAAATGGTTGGAGCTGAGTCAGGGGAGGTTTTGGCTGGATATTATGAGTTCTTCCCCAGAGAGTGGTCAGGTACTGAATAGGCTTCCAGGCAAGCAGTTATGGCCCCAGGGCTGCCAGAGCTCAAGGAACATTTGGACAATGCTCTCAGGTACATGGTGGAATTGTTGGAGTGTCCTGTGCAGTGCCAGAAGTTGGACTTGATGATCCTGATGAGTCTCTTTCAACTCTGGGCATTCTCTGATTCTATGACTTTGATTCCATCAACCCCAAATTGAGTGGCTCTACTCCTCACCATCACAAGGGGACTTGAGATTTTCTGCAAATTCAGGGGTCCTTGGTTTCACAATCTGTGTTTTTTGCAGGGCCTGGGAAGCCCCTTATTGGTGTGCCAAGACATGGCCAAAACCCACTCTGATGGCAGATGCTCCATGACCAAATGGTGAGTCAACAAGGACATTCTTTATGCAGACTCCAGGCATTGCCACAACCCAGGAGCTGTTTCATGTACTTTAAACAAGGGAGTTGACAAAGATATTTGAGTAATATTTCTTGTTTGTGATGTCTGCTGGGTTATTAGGTAAAGACAAGAGCTGGAAAAATATTTTGGGAGCTATTTAGTTGGTGACATATTGCTAAACAAAGATGTTAAGGGCTTACCTGAGACTCAAACTGAAGAAGACATGGGAATTGAACCTCACTCAGTTGTTTCCTGTATGCAAGAGATTCCATGAAAACCCTTCTCATAGCAGGGGCAAGAAGTGAACGTGTGTGGAACAAAGTTATCCAGATCGGTATCACACAGGTCAGAGAGTGACAAACTGGTCCATACAGTGGCTCCTTATGATCCCAAGAGTACACACCACCCTTCAGCTCTTGTAGAGTGTTATGTATTAGAAACACATATTAGGAAGAAATCCTTCCCTGTGAGGGTGGACAGGCCCTGGCACAGGTTGGGCAGAGAAGCTGTGGCTGCCCCATCCCTGGGAGTGTCCAAGGCCAGGTTGGAGGGGGGTGGAGAAGGAGGTGTCCCTGCCCATGGCAGGGGTTGTAATGAGATGCATTAACAGGTCCCTCTCAACCCAAATAATTCTGAGATAATATGATTCTGTGACTTTTATGCAATTTTTCATAAGCTTGGTATGAAGTTTAACAAGGCCAAGTGCAGGTCCTGCCCTTTGGCCACCCCAACCCCCTGCAGCGCTCCAAGCTGGGCACAGAGTGGCTGGAGAGCAGCCAGGCAGAAAGGGACCTGGGGGGACTGAGGGACAGGAAGCTCAACAGGAGCCACCAGTGTGCCCAGGTGGCCAAGAAGGCCAAGGGGATCCTGGCCTGGATCCAAACTAGCGTGGCCAGCGGGCCCAGGGCAGTGACCCTTCCCCTGGACTCTGCCTTGGGGAGGCCACACCTTGAGTGTTGTGTTCAGTTCTGGGCCCCTCAGTTGAGGCAAGAGATTGAGGGGCTGGAGCGGGGCCAGAGAAGAGCAACGAGGCTGGAGAAGGGACTGGAGCACAAGTGCTGTGGGGAGAGGCTGAGGGAGCTGGGGGTGTTTAGCCTGGAGAAGAGGAGGCTCAGAGGTAACCTCAGCACTGTCTGGAACTGCGTGAAGGGAAGTTCTGGCCAGGTGGGAGTTGGTCTCTTCTCCCAGGCACTCAGCAATAGGACAAGGGGGCACGATGGGCTCAAGCTCTGCCAGGGGAAATTGAAGCTGGAGAGCAGCAAAAACTTTGCAGAGAGAGTGCTCAGGCATTGGAATGGGCTGCCCAGAGAGGGGGTGGATTCCCCAACCCTGGAGGTTTATCAACTGAGCTTGGCCGTGGCACTGAGTGCCTTGATCTGGTAATCGTGGTGCGGTTGGATTAAGGGTTGGACTTGATGATCTCGGAGGTCTCTTCCAACCCAAATGATTCTGTGATTCTATGATTCTATAGTCGAATCAAACCTGTGACTACTTTGTCCCCAGTTTTTTGCAGTCCCATGATATTGATAGCCCAATTAGAAGCACATGTTCACTAGTTGTGAAATTGAAACTGAAATGCTCAGTTGACCCACAAACACTGGGGGTTTTGGTTGTGCTTAATGACTGCTTGTTTAACACTGCATGGGACACATGTGTTGCATCAATAAAACCAGATTATTACTGTGAACATTTTCCCAGGAAATTTGCATCAAAGTGGCCCAGAAAGACCCTCGAATTCTACTAAAGCATTTGAAATGTAGTCTTAAATGTTAATCATTCAGTGAAATGGAGCCTGAGAGGTTTTGCTGATGCCTTAAGTGATTTTAATAGGACAAGAGGTAACAGGCACAAACCAAAACAAACGAAATTCCACCTGAACACAAGGAAACACTTTTTTTTACAGTGAGAGTGGTCAGACTCTGGAACTGGTTGCCCACAGCTGTCAGATACTCAAAATTGAACTGGACATTGTCTTGGGCAGCCTGCTCTGGCCGACCCTTCTCGAGCCTGGGGTTTGGCCTGGATGATGCCTGCCAGCCTCAACACTCAGCTGTCATCCTGATGGTCCCTATGTCCCCAGAGGCAACAGAAAGTCCTTCCTGCAGTGTCCTAGGTTAGTCAGGGTTTCAGAGGAAAGCAGTTTGCAATCCCAAGGCACTATATAAGGCAGAGGGAAATTAAACAGGGACCTTCTCAACTCTTGAGCACATCACCTTGGCTCAGAAAGGACTTAGAAAGTGTGGGATAAGGTTTGTAAACTCAGGAATGGTTCCTGATGTTTTATTTCAAGGTAATCCTGCAGGATTTGGGACCACCCCTGCTTCAGAGCACCCAGAGCCAGGCTTCAGGAGCTGGGCAGCCCCGTGCCTATTGTCTCCAGTGTCTTTGTGTTTCTGGTCACTACACTCTACCTGGGAATAGTGGAGGAGTTGCAGGGGGTGGGGGAGGGTGTCTGCATGGCTTTGTCTGTGTGAAAGAGCAGCAGTTACAGAAAGTGCAGAATCTTGTGCCGATTCTGCTGCTTAGTCATCCTGCAGTAACTGTGACTTGGCAGCTGGTCTTACCCCATTCCTTACAAATGTTTCCATTTATGGCTGGGATTTTTTATTTCCCTTTGCCTCCAATCACCACACAGCTGGAAAGCCTCCAGAAGGGAGAAGCCATGGGTTTACATCAGGAGAAACCAGCTGTGCATACTCATACCTTACAGTTCAAGTCTCTCTTACAGGAATCTCCAGCGATTCATCAGGGATCATTTTGACCAGAAGCTGGTGCTGTGCCTGCCTGATGGCAGGAGCATGGATGTCATTGTGGTTGTCAATATTTTCCTTGCCCAGGGCTCAGATATGCTGTGGAGGAGAAAGGGGCAGCCATATGACCTGGTTGTCTCTGTGATCAGCCAGGGACACCAGAGAAGGGTGGCCATGAGAGATGCTGGAGACCCTCAAGGCTGTGTCCATCCTCTCCCCAGAGCCACAGCTCCTGAATCCTCCTTTGGGAAGAGAAGATCTGGTCCCAGAGACTCAACATGTGGCCTCCAGGTTCCCTCCATGCGTTACAGATGTGCAGGTTTATGATGTGGACTGCTCAGGCAAGCCAATGGAAAAAAGCATTCCTGGCTTATGAAGAGCTTCAGGGCAGATAAAGCAGAGTCATGACCCGAGCTGGAAAAGGGATGTGCCTGCTGCAAGCTTATTGCTGTGGCTAGAGCAGGAGCCTTTGGAGAAACAGCACTAGGATGCTGCACCCTATCTCACTCTTACAACTTTTCTTATGCCCCTTCCCCATGCCCTGCTCACATGGAGATTACAGAACATTTGGCTGAGAACAACTGAGAAGAAAATTGATAATTTCCCTCACCCAGTGCACTAGATTGAAAAAAAAACCCTGATCTTTCATTTAAGGCCAGATTCCAGCAAGGTACTGAAAACCCCATGCTTTTTGCTCTTCCTCCCTGTATTTCTGTGGAAATGCAGTGTGTGGCTCAGTGAAACCTGAACTGACAAGCCAGAGGTGGCCGCAGGTGGAATGAGACTCCCCTCTCATCTCCTCTTTTTTACAGAGAGGGTGCACAGATGGGTACACTGACCTGGCAGCCTCCTCTTTATCCAGTTACAGACAACCTAACCATGTCCAAATTGTTTCCTTTCAAACCTTTGGCTGAGTTCTGGGTATTCTGTAGAAACATGGGATTTCTGGAGAAACCTTCTGAAAACAGTGTATTGATTTTTCCAGCCAAAAATGCCTAATCCCTGCCAGAGCTGATTCCCCCACAATTAAAGCATTCAGCTCTTCTGAACAGGGAGTCACCATGGGAAGAACAAACGTGGTGTTATTACCACGACTTGCTGAGGAAGTTCTGTCTATAGCTCTTGTTATGACAAGGATTCAAGAAAAGAAGATGGGAGCCACTTAAAACCATTATGTCACAGCATAACATCCCTCACCCCATGTCTCAGGATGCAGAGATGTGAGTTATCCCTTTCCCAAGTGCTTGAGTCCTACTTAGTCCTTTCTCCACCCAAGCGGGGAAAACAGGAGAAAAGCTCAGTGGGGTGTGAGACCCTCACGGTGCTCTCCCCAAATGAGAAGTCAGACTGGAATGGGTCCCTGCTCCAAACTGCCGGAGAAGCTTCTGCCAAGCTGTCCTGATGGCCTGGATCTGGGATCTGGATCTGGAACTCCATCTTGAGGACCTGGTAGCTTCACCCCTCAGGGATGGAAAGTCCAACCAATGACTTAGGGAGCCCAAGGAGCTGCTGATGGGTCACTAGTGGAGGTTCCTGGTTGGAAGGCAGCACTGAAGGTGCCCCTAGAGCTGCTGCAGGAGCAGATGGTGAGAGGGAACTGTCCCCCACCACCAGAGGGAGACCACAACACTTGGTACAGGAAAACAGGGATATGCTTCTGCAGGGGCTATGATGAAGCTGGGATACTGGAGCTGGTGGGATGCAGCTGATGGCTCAGGAAAGGAGGCTGCTGGGACACATGGTGCCCTGTGGAGGGCAGAAAATCTTGGGGAGGGTCAAGTGGAGGGATATGTGGAGCAGTGGGTCAATCCTGCTGTGCTGAGGGACAGCCCCATAGAGTGACAGGGCATGGAGACGACAACAGATGAATATTCAAGTGGTAGATGTGTTCTGGGATGTCTGATCTGTACAGGGAAGGGATGGAGGTTATTACAGTGCAAACCCTGTATGGGGCCTCCGTAGGGGCATGGGGTGGAGATTGTCACCTCTGTGTGTTTGAACTTGTAACACCTTCTGAGTTGGAAAGGGAACTTCTTGATGTTTGTGCCGGCAAGTGAGGGGTCCTCCTTTCCGTGGTAACCTCTCAATCAGGGGCCAGACGACTTCAGACGTCTCCAGGTCCCAGTGGAGTCGCCAAACTGACGCCTCCAGACCCCGTACTCCTGTGAACAGAGACACACTGAAGACAAGTTAATGGAGAAAGATACAGGGTTTTATTATTGGAAGCTTCCACGTTCAAACCCAGAGGGGTCAGAAAGTTTCAGGGTTTTATACCCCTCATTAACATCCAATCAGTACTCTCATTTCTCTTGAATGCCCACCCAAAAGGCCTGTCAATCTACTCCCTTCTTCATGGGGGGGGGGCAGTCGAGTCTTCTCCTGTTGTTTGTCTCCTGTTATCTTGCAAGTGGCTCCTTAAAAACATGGTGGCCTTGATTGAGCCTGAAAGCAGCTCCTAAACTCGTGAGAAAGGCACTTAATATGCACACTTAAAATCAGAATAACTCAGCAAAGTCTGTATGATTCTAAAACTTTCTAAAATTACATTAAATTCTTATGCATCACTGTGATGATAAGACTTTGTAATGAATGTGTGTTCAACCTTTTATCCAAATGACAGCTCTTAAATACGTATTTTCCTGAAATGGGGACCTTGGACTGCAAGAAAATAGTCTGGCAACAGACTCTTAAGTCATCATGATGCTGTTGAAACTGGGGTTGGGCCTGCTCATGGGTATCAGCAGCTCTGAGGTAGCAAACCCAGCCTGTAATCCTTACTGGCATTTCTGGTTCAGGTCCTCTCTGGTGTGCTCCAGACAGTGGGTAAGGAGCCCAAACAGATTTTCTTGGTGGCTGAAGCATCTATACACTCAAGGCTGCTGAGGGGCAAATACAGACCTGGCACCTCCCTTGCTCCCACACCTCTTCCCAAAGGTTTCAAGAGCAAAACCCCAGACCAGAGGCAAGCTTGCTGTTCGCTCCCAGGGACAAATCAGGACAGAGGCTTTGCCAAAACCAGCTGCTGAGTCCTGCTGCCAGCCCTCAGTCCTCCCCAAGGAGATGTCTCACTACTGTGGTCCCTCAATGGGATCCATGTGTTCCTGATGAGAGGCCTGGAGCACTTCATCATCCCTGGTCTGGGATTTTCTATCTAGCACTTCTACAGCCTTCAATTATCTGGATTCCACAAAAGGGATGTGGGAGGCTGATTTCCCCACAAGTCTTCCAGTGGCTCCTGCAAGTCCTTCCTTCCCCAATCCCTGTTCCAGCATTGCAGAATCACTGAATATGCCAAATTGGAAGGGACCCACAGGGGTCATTCAGTCCAGCTCCCATCCCTGCACAAGACCATCCCCAAGAGTCACACCATGTGCCTGAGAGTATAATCCAAACAATTCTTGAACTGTGTCAGCCTTGGTGCTGTGACCACCCTCTGGGTGAAGAACCCTTTTCTAATATCCAACCTAAACCTTTCCTGGCACAACTTCAGGCCATTCCCTTGGGTTTTGTCACTGGTCACCACAGAGATCAATGCCTTCTCCTCCTCTTCCCCTCATGGGGGAAGTTGTAGACCACAATGAGGTCTCCTCTCAGTCTCCTCTTCCTTCACCCTTTCTCACTGGGCTTGTTCTTGTGCCTCCCCAGTGCAAAATGAAACTCTGGTTTTTGTGCCTAAGAAGGTAATTACTAAAGAGTTAAATAATGAGTGATGTCTTACTCATTTTTGTGTGTCTCTGTGTTTTTATCTTTGTAGATGGAGGCTCTCAGAGCCTGAACGGAGGAGGAACACAAGGAAGGGCGAAGATGTGTAGGTAAAACAAGTGTAGGCAAAAAGAAGAGCTGTAGGTAAAAAAAAAAGAACTATAGGGAGCAGAAGGATGGTATGTAAAAGAATCATATGTAAAAGTACAATATGTTAAAGACAGTGAGTACATGACTATACTATCCCCTCCCCACTCTTCATTTTGCTTATCAGACCCTGAAACTGAAAAATCTCAAGCCTCTTTGGACTGGGGATGAGCATTCCAGCTTCACTGGCAGCCTTAAGGAAAATGAGTATAAACAGAAGATATTATTTATTCTGTTTATGTGGTGAAAATGCTTTCATTTGATGTTGGAGGTTGGGCTCCCGTTAATGCTCAAATGAAGAGCACAAATATTCAGTTGCTCTGGTAAAAGGGGATGTTGCATCCCTGGCAAGAATATTTTAACTTCCTTGTGACCCTGATCTCTTGGCTTGATTTAAGGCACCAGCAAAAAGGAATCCAAGGAAGGTTGGAATATATCTCTCCTAACTTGCTCTGCAGACTATTTGCTTTGTCTCAGGGGAATACTAGTATAATAATGCAATTTTTGGGGGGGAGGGTGGGAGTTTTTTGGTTTGACTTTGTAGTAAGGCCTTTGAAACCAACTCAGATAAGAATCTTTTTCTAACCACTTATTATGTCTCAAATTATATTACATTTCTTACATGCCCAAAACTCCTGTTCAGACTTTTATGACGCTTGGTGCAAATACCATTTTCCTTCTCAGTTCACCTGATGGGAGAGGGGAATTTTATTTCCGTGTTGTATTTGGCGAGGAGGGCAATTCTTTATGGAATTATACATTTCCTGAGCATCAGCACAGCCACAAACGGGACGAGGGCCTTGTTTTGTGTTGGAGCAAGAATTCCAGCATATGTGTAAGGGAAGGGGAGGTGTTAAGTGTCATGCCAAAAGCACAAACAACGCTCTGCTCTACGTGACCTGGGAGCTGAGCCCAAGAGCTGCACAGGGTTCCCTGGATTCACATCAAATACGTGCAGAGCAGCAGGATGGAGCAGTGGAATAGCTCAGCAACCCGAGGAACAGCAGCTGGGTGGCTGCCCACCACGCTCCCCAAACAGGGTGTCTGGAGAGCTCCCTGCAGCCTCCACCTCAGCAAAGGGAAGCAAAGCCTGGAAGGGCTCAGCTCATAAAATCACTCCAAGGGCTGGAGACACGTTGGGATTTTTCTTCCTGACCTGATGGTTGAGGAGGCCGCAGATTTTGGAGGCCTCTGTCCCTCCAGTTCAGAGGCCTATCCCTGTGACTGTGGCATACACTCTTAGCAAGACTTGAATCAGCTGCAAAATTTTGATTTCTCAACTTATTTTGCAAATCACTATGATTGCAAATCTGTGCAAAGTTTTTGCCAACTGTTATTAGTCTGACCCGTGAAAAACTTGCCCCCGTATTCAGGTCATGAAAGGGATGGAATCCCCTGATCCAGGACTGCACTGGCCTTCCAGAGAGTTGGGGGGAATGTTCTTAGCAAGGAGCCAGACACAGCTCCCCACCACTGCAGAAACTCAGTTCTGAGCCTGCCCACCTCCTGGGAGGTGGTCAGCATTAGGGGATTTCAAAAAACTCAATTAAATGGGCATTTTTAGTTGCAATTTGCAAACTTGAAGTCACAGGTTTTCATTTCGGACCTGAATCACAGGTCCATAAAGCCAGGAAAACCCTTCTCTTTGGTCTCAGTGTTGACGTTTTTATCACGTTTCCTTTCAAATTCCTTTTTTACAGGTCCCATTGAAATAGGAATTACACATAATCTGCCCTAAGGATTCAGCTCCATACAAGGGTTGATGTTGGAAACATTCGTTTAAAACCCGAGGGCAGAATAGCATGGTTACAGAGACAAAGCTGGGATTAATGACACGATTAGCATTTCAAACAAAGCAGCTCAATTACTGATCCCTGAGGTGTCCTTGCCAGGCCACCAGACTCCTGAGGGAAGTCACTGGAACCCCTTCCAGCCCAGCAGTCCACAAACTACACCCCCCATTCAGAGAAAAAACCTTTTATTCCTATCTGCTCCCTTTCGGCCCCCTCTTTTCCCAGGATAAAGCGCTAATTAATTCCTTACCTTTCTATTTATACCCATTAGTCATTGCAAAAGTGTCCCCCAGTAGATTTACAGTTCAATGTAATGACTGTGTCTAGAGGGAATATTATTCATGCAGTTAGCTGAAATCTAACAGAGAAAGTCTCTATTTTATTTGTAACCTTAGCCAGAGTAGTCGTTTTGGGGGGGTGTGCAGAACCTCCAGGCTCCAGCAAATGTTTAGATAGGAAGGAAAATGAAATTTCTTTCTTAGGTCTGTACATGGTGTTAAGGACTGTGGGTGGGGTGGGATGTGACTAAGTTCAAAAATGTACTTCTTTTTTTTTCTTTTGAACCATCACTAGTATAAGGCTAGGGAGGGGAATGAGGTTTCCTCTATAAACTATGTGGGGTTTTTTCTCTTAATTTCATGGAAACACCACTGCAAGTTTTTCCTTCCCGTTCCTCTGGTGACAAGAAAATAAAACAAATGCAGCTGGGTTGTTCTGCTCTCACTCTATTGCACCACGAAGCCCCAACGACACAAACTGTGCATTTTAACTCTTTCCCCTATCCAGACCTGTCAAACTAAAGATAGTTTGAAATCTCCACAAAGATATCTTGGGATTATCCAGCATGTACTCCAGACCACGGAGGCATCAGCCACCACTCTGAGGTCCTGCCCTGCCAGAAGCTGGAATGCAGTTGCTTCGCTATGCAAAGGCTCTTTGCAATGAGTCAACAAGATTTGGGACTCAGCAGTCTTGACTGGCTGCCTGGAAAAATTGTGCTGCAAGAGGTGAAAGCATCAAAAAGCATGGATTGGGAAACTGGTAAAAGGGGAAGTATTCTGGGAGAAAGGGTTTCAGCCCCTGCTTTCCCCACCCTCTCTGCTCTCTGATCATGCATTTCACAGAATCACAGAATATCCTGAGTTGGGAGGGACCCACAAGGATAGAATTACAGAATCACAGAATCGATTGGGTTGGAAAAGACCTCCGAGATCATTAAGTCCAATCCTTGGTCCAACTCCAGTCCCTTTACCAGATCATGGCACTCAGTGCCACGGCCAAGCTCAGTTGAAAAACCTCCAGGGATGGGGAATCCACCCCCTCTCTGGGCAGCCCATTCCAATGCCTGAGCACTCTCTCTGCAAACAAGTTTTTTCCCATCTCCAACTTCAATTTCCCCTGTCAGAGCTTGAGCCCATCGTGCCCCCTTGTCCTATTGCTGAGTGCCTGGGAGAAGAGACCAACCCCCACCTGGTCAGAACTTCCCTTCAGGCAGTTCCAGACAGTGCTGAGGTCACCTCTGAGCCTCCTCTTCTCCAGGCTAAACACCCCCAGCTCCCTCAGCCTCTCCCCACAGCACTTGTGCTCCAGTCCCTTCTCCAGCCTCGTTGCTCTTCTCTGGACCCGCTCCAGCACCTCAGTAGGTTGGGAAAACCTTGGGGTTGCTGCTAATAAAATTCTGGAAACTCTAAACAGTCCTTCCTTATGTGTTAGCAAACAACAGTTAACGAGCACGTAAATGTTGTGTATAAAAACTGGGTGCTAAGTAAATAAGAACTGCAAGAGCACAGGGGTCTTAAAAGTTACCACCGGGATATAAATAGGAAAATGTATGCAAAGCCTCGATTGCACTTATGTGTTCATGAGGACATTCTAAACATCCTGGAGCAGTTGACTTTAATGGCCGAAATCCCAGGAAATGCTGCTAAAATATGGTATCAAATGAACATTTGCTTTTTTCTTCATAAAGATTCCCCTTTGTGCCTCATTTTAGTGCAATTTGAGAATGTCAAACTCAGTGGGGGTTGTTGCTCATGTGCATGACCTGGGTTATTCTAGAAAACTAAGTATATTTTCTTTTATATATATATATATATATATATATATATATATATATATATGTTTTTTTAATAGATGTCTTCTCCTGGGCACTGGTGATGATGAGCAAGATCTGACTTGGATGCCTCGGAATCAGCACAGGGAATATTGTAGTAGGACTCTGCTGGAGACCACCTGAGGAAGAGGAGGAGGTGGATGAAGTTTACTTCAGGCACTTGGAGAAATTCTTAAAGCCACAGGCCTGGGGAAGCATGATCACCCCAAGAGGTTTCTGGAATGGTTTGAAGGCCATTTCTTGATGGAGCTGCAGAATGAACCAACTAGAAGAGATGATCTTTTGGACCTATTACACAAACACAGAGCAGAACGGGCTGAAAACAGGAAGGATGGAGGCAGCCCTGTCCACAGGGTCTACAGGGCTGTGCCATGAAAAGTGCTGAGAGAAGTCAGCAAGGCAAAGAGCAGGATTACAACTCTGAACGTCAGAGGAACAAGGGTCTGCCTGTTGTGGTGAGGGAATACAAATACAAATACAAACACAATGTACAAATGATTTAGGAAGTCAGGTTCCTGGAAATGTTCAAGGCCAGGTTGGACAGGGCTTGGAGCAACCTGGTCTAGTGAAAGGTGTCCCTGTGGGCTGGAAAGAGATGAGCTTTCAGATCCCTTACAACCCAAACCATTCCTTGACTCTGTGATCAGGAAGTAGGAATTTCAGAAAATGGCACCTATAAAAGGGTGTAAAATCCATCCATCCATCCTTCTCTTTGTCATCAGTGAAAATGCTGAGAATACCAACCACATACTTACAAATATTTGAGAAGCAGCATTCACTCTTTTCACCAAGCATTTAACAATCTTGGCCTCGTTTTTAGTTCTCTGCTCACATTTACAAAACAAGACCTTTGAAGACAACTGCATAATGTCAGAATTGCATGGTGTGGATGCAACTGCAGACAGACCCAAAGAAACTACAGTAGCTGTTTTCCAGAGAACCCATAAAGCTGTTTCAGACGCACATCTGTGGTTTAAAACAAGGAGATCACATTTTATTGGGGGCTACAAGTCAGATGTGGGGAAAAGAAAAAAAGCAGATACATAGTTTACAAAAGAACAACCAAACATACCATTAATCACATTTAGGTTTACAAGGGGAGGTAAATGAACTAGTAGCCATCTGTGCCTTTCTTTACCCTCTATACAGACATAGAGGAGAGCAGACAGTCCAACTTCTTTCTTTCTACTTTTCATCTTCTTCCATTTCCTCTCTCTCCATTTAAAATATAAATGAATACTAAATATCTTTTCAGTATATGGTGTGTTCTGTGAGCAGCAATAATAACTTGTGGGTCAGATAGACCCCCAAATAGGGGGTGAGCAACTAACCCATATCCATGCACATTCTCTGCAAAAATCTTTCCATGAAATTTGCAGTTCCACTGAAAGGAGAAAAGAAGAAGGGGAATTTATTAGAGGATTAGGAAGAGGAGGTAAAGAGAGGATAGAGACAGTGGATGGGACTCCTATGAGTGAAGGAGAGTGACTGCTCACCTGGACAGAACTCTATATATAAATATATGTGATTGAGATATATAGATATAAAAAAGATTGATTGATATATATATATATATATATATATATATATATATATATATATGTGTATATATATTATCATCATCATCATCATGGCTGGGCTTCGCAAACGAAGATTTGAGAAGGGCACTACCCACGCTTGCTGCAAGCTGCTGGTGGCTAAAAAGGCCGATATGGGATAGGCAGGTCCGGTCACAAAAGGCACAGCGGAACGTCTCCCTCGGTGACATTGGCAAGGAACGGTTCTTTCTGCGGTGTCTTTTCTCCTCAAGACTGACTCTCCGAGCGTTCTCAAAGGAAGCAGCAGCGTCGTGAGTGGTGTGTCTCCATGAATCCCGATTGGAGGCCAGAGTGGACCACTGGTGGCAGTCAATATGGCCAAGGCTGGGGTGTTGTTTCAGGCAGTCCTTGTATCTCTTCTTCAGGGCTCCTCTCTTGCGGCAGCCGGTGGCGAGTTCACCATAGAGCACAATCTTTGGGAGGCAGTGGGTGATCCTCCATCCTGGAGACGTGCCCCGCCCAGCGCAGCTGCGTTCTCATCAGCATGGCCTCCATACTGCTGACCCCTGCCTGTTCAAGAACAGACACATTGGTCATGTAATCAGACCAGTGGATGTTTAGGATTGAACGGAGGCAGCGCTGATGGAAGCATTCGAGAAGCCGCAGGTGGTGGCGGTAGATGACCTTGCAAGAATACTTCTGAACAGATTAGTACCCACTATTGCAGAAGATCTTCTACCTGAAAGCCAGTGTGGTTTCAGAGCCAATAGGAGCACCACAGACATGGTGTTTGTTCTCAGACAACTGCAAGAGAAGTGTAGGGAACAGAACAAAGGTCTCTATATAACCTTCATTGACCTCACCAAAGCTTTCGACACTGTGAGCAGAAAAGGCCTGTGTCAGATCCTGGAACGTTTAGGATGTCCCCCCAAGTTCCTCAAAATGATCATCCTGCTACATGAGGATCAGCGTGGACAAGTCAGATATGGCGATGCACTCTCTGAGCCCTTTCCAATAACCAATGGTGTGAAACAAGGTTGCGTTCTTGCACCAACTCTATTCACAATCTTCTTCAGCATGATGCTCCAAAGAGCCACAGCAGACCTCGATGAAGAAAACGGCATCTACATCCGATATCGTATCGATGGAAGCCCATTCAGCCTAAGGCGACTGAAGGCCCACACCAAGACCCTGAATCACCTTGTCCGTGAGCTGCTTTTTGCTGATGATGCCGTCCTCGTTGCTCACACAGAAGCAGCTCTGCAGCACTTCACATCCTGCTTTGCAGAGGCTGCTGAGCTTTTTGGGCTGGAAGTCAGCCTGAAGAAGACGGAAGTTCTCTACCAACCTGCACCTCAAGAAGTCTTCCATCATCCTCACATCACCATAGGCAATTCAGAGCTTAAGTCAGTCCAGCAGTTCACCTATTTGGGAAGTATCATTTCCTCAGACGGTAAGATTGACAAAGAGATAGACAACAGGCTGGCAAAGGCATACAGAGCCTTTGGAAAACTCCATAAAAGAGTCTGGTCCAATAAACACCTGAAGAAAAGTACAAAGATAAGTCTCTACAGAGCCATTGTACTGTCTACTCTTTTATATGGGTCTGAATGTATATATGATATATACAATATATATATACATATATCTATATATATGAGACATACAGGCATATGATAGATACAGATAAAAATACAGATATATAGATGAGATATATAGCTATATTTTTATTTTTATATACATATATACATATACATATATATATATTTATACACACACAGTTATCTGTAAAAGAGCATCACTGCGGACAGTAAGATATGTCTTTACTCATCTCAATTCCCTTTACCAAGAAGAAAGGAGATGCTCAATAAAATCTTGGTACTGTCTCAAAAGTTCCTGCCCCACATCCTCCAGAGCTTCTTCTCAGCCCATTCTCAAGGAAAAAAACCCAATTACAGAGAACTAGCTCAGATCTTTAATGCAACCAGTTATAAAACAAGATTGTAAAAAAGCCCAATTTATCCAGAAAACAAACCCAGCATGTTTTGAGGTTATTTTGTCCTATTTTCTGAGTAAACAAGAAAAACTGTCACTTCACTGTCTCTACCCAATGTAAGACAAGAGCTCACCACATGTGGCCATGTAAGACAGAGGTGTGAAGATTATAATATTCCTACAAATGTCATGAAAATGGATGCCCAGGTAGGTGAGAAAGACCAACTTTGCCCTTTTTATGGAGGGAAAACATGCAGTAGGGGGTTGTTCTGTAAAATACACAAGAATCATCACAGAGATAAGGCATTCTGTCATGTCAAGGTGCAAGGAAAGGTTTTGATTTGACATGAGAAAGTTCAAGAAACACACATAGAAAGTTAAAAGTGTGAGGGACGTTTGCTCAAGAAACTGCAGAGAAGAGACAACCCTCAGGAGTCTGGGAGGAGGAAGAGGGAGATATGGAAGTGTGGATCTGTGCTCTGCTCCTTTCCACACTTTCGGAACTCACCAGCAATGCAAGAGAGAGATGTGCTGTCCAGGTGGTTGTGACATGGCCTCCTTCTGGAGAAACAGCTTCTGCAGGAGCAGATCCACTCAGAAATAGCCACATTGAAGATGGATTCACAGAAGACCAGAATTCACAGACTATTCTGAGTTGGAAGGGACCCACAAGGATCACTGAGTCCAAGTTAATGGCCCACATAGGGGATTGAACCCATGACCTTGGCATTATTACAACCAAGTTTTAACCAACTGAGCTGATCTCAGGATTAGTTGAGTTGATTGGTACTCATGGATGTAAAAGAGCTTGGACACAGCAGCAAAGCAGGCAAGAAAATGGCCTGGAATGTGGTGTATTCACTGGATCACTGGAAGGTGGTTGATTTTAGAGATTCATGGTTGGAAATTAAACATCCCACATACTGTCTGGTAAATCACTTTCATCAGAAGTTGGACCCATCCTCTTCACTAATGATCCTCTGGAGAGAAAAAGGCCATCCCATTTAGAGCTGCAGGAGAGTCCCTGAAAAGCCGTAGCCCTGCAAAATCCTTTTTCTTCTCTTCCAAGGAACTATTGAGAAATTTCTTATTTCTTAGGTATGTTTATTCTTCACTGTCCACTTGCTCCAGAATGAGTCCTGCTTCTAGCACAGGGCTTTGAGATGACCAGGAAACAGGCAGATAGAATTCTGGCTGATTGCTGTGGTTCCCATTGGTGCTGCTTGAGTATCACAGAATCATGGAATCATTGAGGCTGGAAAAGACCTGGAAGATCATCGAGTCCAACCATAAACCCAATACTGCCAGTTCGACCAGAGAACTCTTGGTGAAGAGGTTGGCACAGAATACTCTAGAATTGGGTTTCTTATTTTCACTTGGTAGTTCAGATGTTTTTGAAACACAAAGAGACTGAGCAACATGTTCCTGTCCATGAGGACTGGTGGGATAGCATCTTACTCTGAGATCTTTTGACACATATCCTTTGCTTTTATAACTACTTGGGAGTCAGTAGAGTGAAATAAAACCTAAACTGGGTTTCCCCATTGCAATTGCCTTGTCTGTGGCAGCTGTGGCCTGATTCTGGTACCTTCACACTGTCCATTTACACAGAGGTTTGGAGACAAAGTCCTAGCTCAAGGGATAACAGGTTGTGTTCCTGAAAGTCATTGCTGTTCTCCTTATTTTTTGCAGGGACATTTGCCCCATTATTCATTTAGCAGAGCTAAAAATAGCTTGTGAAATTAAAAATAATTTTAAAAATACAAAAAACCCCTAGATTTCAAGGAGCATTTGGACAACACATGGTGAGTTTTTTAGTGGTGTACAATGCAGGGCCAGGAGCTGGACAAAATGATCTTTGTGGGCCCCTTCCAGCTCTGGATATTCTCTGATTCCATGATTCTATGAACCCAAACCCAGAAAAGAAATAGGTAATACTCAGGCTTGGCTGACTCCGAGCAAGACTTGCACATTTGAAAAGGCAACGATTCTATGATTCTATGCAAGCTGCTCTTTTTTGAAATGTTTTTTATTTGTTCCTCTCAGGACATGTTACTAGGATGGAAAGACAAGTAGGACGGCAGGGGGGAAGAAACACTATTTGATGGTATAAATATGTGGGGCAGCAATGCCAACCACGAAAAGGGGCCTCCCATCATGGAAAAATGAGTGAATGTAAAACAAAGATGCCTTCAGCTCCAGAAGGGCCAACCTCGCCCCAGCCCAGCCCGAGCCGGGGGCGGAGGGGGGAGCGCATGGGAGGGGACCCTCCCAGCTCTGGGTAGACCCACAGTGACTCTCCGTGGATGTCTGGAGCTACTGCAAATGAGACTCTGCCTAATTTTGGAGGAGGAGGAACTCAGAGGGCAGTTCCAGACGGTCAGGGAATAGCGGGATTGCACTGGAGACGCCTCCGCTGCTCCTCCCGCTCCTTCGCCCCGCACATCCCGCACCCAGAGCCCCGAGCCACCCTCCAGCCGGGCATGCGGGAGCCTTCCTGACACCAGCCGCTCCACAAAGGCTTGTTTCCTTACGTCTCAGAGGGGGTTTGGAAGAGAAGTTTTGATGACCCCATTTTCCAGGTAGGCAGAGTTTTTGTCTCCTCGTACAGCGGTCATGCGTCTCTTACTGATGGACCTCCAACTGCGAATAGCACAAATCCCTCTGAAATTCCAGCCGGTGCCTGCTGCTACTGGCAGGCTCTCCAGCAAGGTGCCCATTTCGGGCACATCTTCTTTAGACAGTACCTGCTGTAAGAGAATATATATTTTTCCTTTACTTTCTGCTCTTGGCTACTTCAGGTGTTTTTCCAAGAGTTTGGTTTTTTTTCCAGGTGCAATAAGTGTGGGCTACAAGTTCTGATCTGCCAGGGCCAGAGGTCTAGAAAAACCCTCAGTGGGGAGGGGTGGATATGTTGAACCCAAGTCTTCTCTGGGGTAACTGAGCTGAGTTCAGCTGCACTGAAGTGATAGCAGGGCAGAGAGACTGATTTGCTGCATGATTCCCCTTTGATTTGAGGGATTTCAGAAGATATGCATTAGACTAACCTGTGGTCCATGCCTCCTAGTTAAGGTGAATTCCATCAGCACAGTCTCCTCTGTTTTGGGAGGTAACTGCACATTCAGAATGCCTGTGAACTCATTGCACTTCATGGCAGGGGTTTCCTCCTCACAGCCTTCCTGCAGCCTGGGCTTTCCCTGGCTCAAATCCAAGGACAGTTACATTAGGAGACCTGGAGGAGGTCTGGGGTACCTGTAGCTGTTGGGAAACCTTCCCCCTTGGTGCTCTGCCCAGGAACTAAAATTACAGGGCACGTTTGGGTAGTGGCAGTAACCAACACTGAAGTTCCCTCCTCGTGCAGTGTGCAAACCATGGACACATGAAAAAGAAGGAAGAGGAGGTGCATTTAGAAGAGTTTTGTTCCAAATGGGACATATTTTTATTTTCTAGTTTTATTTAGCAACCATTTGAGTGGAGAAAATGCTGCATGCACATGTGAGTGGCACCAGAGGCACTGCCTGCTGGGCATGGCCATGGAAAATGTTGGGCTTGAGCAACAAGAAAGTTTCAAACTTTATTCTGCATATTTGAGCCATAGCCAGCATAATTCTTTTATGAGAGCAGTGTAGTTTGTGTGGCTTCCAATTTGTGTGGCTTTTAATTTGTGTGGCATCAAATAAGCTCCTTGCAGGCAGAGTTAGCTTAGAGAGCAGAGCATCTAAATTTTTGTGAATTTGGGATCAATTTGCTCAGGTGTTCTGGTGTTGGAGGAGAAATACACAGTGCACCAGAAAGAACTTCAGGAATATCAACATGTGGAATAAGACAGACCATGGCTTTGCCTTTCTGGATGTATGAGGTAACCTTTCTAGTGCATTAGAATCTGCTCTATCTGATAATCAGATATGAGACTGCAAATAAGCCAGATACAACTGGCACATTGTAGTCATTGCAAGTATTTTGTCTGCCATAATATTATATTTGGTTCAGTTGCTCGGCATGGAAAGAGAAGTAAGCAGAGAACTTGGGTCCTCCTGTAAGGCCACTTTTTTTGCAGGGTGTGTTTAGATAAATCCATGTGGTTTTCAGCTATGTGTGTAACAGCCAGATCACCTGGGATCTGAGTGTGGGAACAGCAAAGGCCAGGCACTTTTCTGCTGAGCACCTGAGCACAGACCCTGAGGACCCACTGCTCGAGATTCCCTGTTGTTTTTTCCCATGTGTGCATCTCATGGGGAAAGAAATTAATCACTCAAAAATACAACTACTGGGAGAAGGCCTTTTAGGAACAACCATCCTGCTGTGGCAGAGAGAGGAAGGTCAAGGAAGAAAAAGATGAGCAGACCCAAGTATTCAGACACAATGAGTCAGCTCCCAGTTTGCTCTTTCCATTAGTTTTTTGGACTATTTGTGTTCAAAAATTGCCTTCAACATCCAGAAAAAGGTTATTCTGAAATACTGGTAAAATCTGAGCTTTCCATCCCAGTGTTTTGCAGCAGCAGGTGGAACTTTACAAATATAAAATGTTATGAGATTTACAACAGGATCACAACACCTGAGGAAAACAAAATAGGCACCATTGCCCACCCCAGCCTTGGAGACCCATTAGGTGGGGAGAGGAGTTCCCAGCAGCTGCCCCATTGTGTATCCACCGAGGTTAATACGAGGTGGGATGCTGGTAGAGCCGAAGACTAACATAGCTCAAGGTGGAAAGTGGAATAGAGGAGACTGTGCAAAAGGACCACAGAGAACTGAGTTGTGTTTTCAGGTGTCATGTTCCTGCCTCTCCATTCTGCCCTTGTAGAATTTTAAGGTCATGGTGTTTCACTGACCCAGTCCCAAGCCCCGAGGGCTGCAGGGTGGGGCCATCCTGTGCCAGAGCTGGCCCTGGTTGCCCATGCAGGTTAACTGCTTGCCACAGCTCTGCCTGGAGAGCCACTCTGCTGTACAGAGCCTTCTCACCCACACACACGGCGGGAGGGAAAGAGGGAGAGAGGGAGGTGATTCTGGGCAGGATGATGAGTCAGACATTTGGCCAAAGCCTTCAGCACTCCCAGCCTCTCCAAAAGTTAATGTCTCTGTCTTCCTCAGCTAAAGACTGGCTCTAAAATGGTGCTGTCTGAAGGCACCAGGCTGTTGTGTCCTTCAGAAGATCGGGATCAGCAGCAGCTCCATTTTATGGAGGGTAAACAAAACAAGTAAAGCCTGCAGTAAGGTTGGAGGGACGAAGTCTTGATCTTAACTATAACACCCCTTTAGCATTAAGGTATTTTATCCTTACAATACCCTTTCTATTCTCTGCAGCACAACAAAAATTGAGTCACACTGGCCTATGCAGGGACTTCACAGAATCATGGAATCACAGATCGGTTTGGATTGGAGGGACCCTAAAGCTTATCTCATTCCATCCCCCTGCCATGGGCAGGGACACCTTCCACTGTCCCAGGTTGCTCCAACCTGGCTTTGAACACTTCCAGGGATGGGGCAGCCACAGCTGCTCTGGGCAACCTGTGCCAGAGCCTGCCCACCCTCACAGGGAAGAATTCCTTCCCAATATCCCATCTAACCCTGCCCTCTGGCAGTGGGAAGCCATTCCCCCTTGTCGTGTCCCTCCAGGCCCTTGTCCAAAGTCCCTCTCCAGCTCTCTTGGAGCCCCTTTAGTTACTGGTAAGTGCTATAAGGTCACCTGAGAGCCTTCTCTTTTCGAGGTTGAACAATCCCAATTATTTCAGCCCTTCCTCACAGAAGAGAGATTCCTTCATGAGGCTGCAGTCAGGTCTCTTTGCAAACAGCTGTGCAGTTGCTCTGAGTTGGAGAGGGAGGAAAAGGACCCATGAACTACTCGCTGGGGACATTTGGGTGCTGAGCTGGAGGTAAATGAGAGGCCCTTGATGTCAGAGGGCTTTGCTGAGCTATGTCAAGCACCTCAAGTTTGTGTTCCCAGAGCTTTTGGATCTCTTGTGCCACCCACACAGGAAATCTCCAAAGAGCAGGAGGGTTTCTTCTTCCCCTAGTTAAAATCTGGCCTAAGCCTGAGTGAGGAGAAAGGCTGTTGCTGTTGGGGGGGGTATCAGCAGCACTGACACCACTGACCGGCACAAACCAGTTTGCAGAACCCCGGGGTGCACTGCAGCTGGCAGTGTCAACTGGAATGGGGCATGTCCCACCAGGCAATAGCTGGTCACCATGTGGAGAGAGGCCTCAAGAGATGCAGGGGGGGGCTGAGCTGCCTGTATTCTTCAGATAATCCTACTTCTCATGCAGCTGAGGCAGCAACCCAGCTGCATTACTCACTTGCACTGCCAATGCCACCAAATGCACTCAGTGTCCCTTCAATCCTTTGACTCTTCCAAAAGTTACCAGAAAAACAATTTAAGAAAGAAACTCTCTTGACTGGATTCAGGTCTTTTTTTTATAACAGATATCCCACATGCCCCCTTTTGGTTTGTAGTGATTTGACCTCCATGCAGAGAAGCATCTATGGGCCACCAAGGGGCCATGCTGGTTAGTTCTCATGTCCTCTGAACATAAAGGTGAGCACTGCCTCTTCCTACATATGCTGGTGATAAGTATCACTTGAGTGTTGCCTGTGAATGTCTTTTCAAAGCTTGAGTTCCCTTGAACACTTCCATACATTCTCAAGAACTTTTCAGACTAGCTCTCAATTCTTCTGAAGCTTTAAGTTATCTCAAACCTACATGGAATATACTCCCTTGTGCAGGTGGACCTGGTGATGGGTTGAACACTAAAGATGTTCACTTCTTCTAGCGGTTGTTCATGTGTCACTTCACTCCATGGGTTGTGAGGGCTACAAAGCAGTACTGTCCAGCAAAGACTTTTATACCCCTTTGGTATTCACAGGTATCACCACTCACACAGTGACCTGGAGGTGGAAAGGACCCGTTGCACATTCACTGGTGGTCTGGCTGGGCAGGTGAAGAGAGAGGGACATGGATGTGTGCATCTGAGTGGATAAGGGGTGTTGGAGACAATGTGGGCATGGCATAGTTAGACACACACCTGGAAAGAAAGCATGGAATTGGAAGGTCCTGATGCACTGTGCATAGCTCCACCTGGAGCTGGCTGAGAAGCTAAAGCAATTTTAAATCATGCTCCAGCAAAGGAAATATTTCAATCATTAAGCTTTCAAGTCTGTATCAAAATCTGCATTAGTGGCCCAATGATGTGTCCCAGTGATGGAGAGGTCTAGTTTGTCACAGACAGGGTTTATGAGGAGCATTGATTGGCTTTCTGTCATGCCAGCAGAGTTAGGAGGTTGTGTATCATGTTTAACATGTAACCTGTGTTTTCCCACAGGCATCTGAGTATCCTGAGGGACTGCTGAGATGTTCCGACAAGCCTTGTTTTCCACTCTCTTTTGTGTGGCTTTAGTTCCCCTCCATGCTCAGTTTGACGGAGATTCTGGAGATGTCAGTTCTACTTCCTGTGCAGGTATTAACCCAAATAGTTTGGGTCACCTTTATGGGCAGCAATTTTAACAAAAGCAATGGCCATGATCAGCTGTAGAATCTGCTTGCCAGGAACTGACAGTGTAACATTCCACCTCTGCTGCCCCTTTGCATTTCTGTGGTAACAATCCATCTGTAGGCAACACTGTCCTCCACCCCAAATCACATTTCTGGGTTTGTGTTGGAGTGCAGAGAGGTAGAGATGGAAAAGCTGGGTCTGCCAGTGGTGGCCTCCCAGCAGATGCAGTGACAAATACCAGTCAGTCTCCAGCAATCATCTCCCTATCTGATGCCAGAAAATTGTTTACTTTAAATTTGATTATTTCATTGCTTTTCAGTTGCAATGCAGAGGTGATTTACTTGTCCAGCCTGACTGCTACAAAAAAATAGCAAGATTTTCAAGACTGATTCAGTAATAGGCAGTGCTGTGTTAATGGTTGGAGTCGATGATCTTAGAGGTCTTTTCCAACCTTAATGATTCTGTGATTCTGTAGCAGAGTTTAGGATTTACAAGTCCTGGGCACTGGGGAGCCATCTAACCCAAACACAGATGTTCAGAGCTAGGTGGGACTTGTGCTTTTCCCAGTATTGCACTTGATCCAGGTTTCTGGGGGACAGTGAAGGGGCTGCATGAAGTGCTGTGACACAGTCTGAATAATTGTCTCCATGCAGAAAAGAGGAACTGCCCCATCAATGTCTACTTTATCATTGACACCTCGGAGAGCGTTGCTCTGCAGACGGTGCCCATCCAGAGCCTCGTGGACCAAATAAAGCGGTTCATCCCGGTGTTCATCGATAAACTGGAGAGTGAGCTCTACCAGAACCAAGTCTACATCACTTGGCAGTTTGGTGGGCTCCATTACTCAGATGTGGTAGAAATTTACAGCCCTTTAACAAGCAGCAAAGACATTTACCTGCCCAGGCTGTCTGCTATTAACTACCTTGGCCGGGGCACCTTCACGGACTGTGCCATCTCCAACATGACACAGCAGATCCAGACACAGATGGCCACCGGCGTGAACTTTGCAGTGGTCATCACTGATGGCCATGTCACTGGCAGCCCCTGTGGGGGGATGAAGATGCAGGCTGAGAGGGCACGAGACATGGGGATCAAGCTCTTTGCAGTAGCCCCCAGTGAGAAGGTGTACGAGCAGGGGCTGCGGGAGATCGCCAACCTGCCGCACGAGCTGTACCGCAACAACTACGCCATCACGCTGAAGGACACCCTGGACATCGATGTCAACACCATTGACAGGATAATCCAAGCTATGGTACAGCATGCTGCATGAGGCAGGGAGGACAAGAGAAGTAGTGCATGGATGTGGGGATCGTTTATTCCTGTGTTTTGGCAGGGCTCTGGAGAGTGCCTCTGGCAGGCAAAATTGAGTCTTTTTTCTGGTACTTAACCAGAACTCCTTGATTTGTGCCTCTTGTTTCCCAGCATGTCTGAGCAGGCTGCCACACTAGTCCTGGCTCTTGCTGAAGACCAGACCCATACCCTAACCTGCTCCCCATCCAAGGACACATGGAAGAGCATGCCACACTGAGACACATGCTCACCATCAGCATGGTCCTTAAGACCCCATCTGTGAGGCATTGTTAATGGGGCCTCTGCTGAGAACATCTTTACAGCCATGGGGTGTTTACCACTCAATTTCCCTATCACACATCCCTACAAGGAAGGGTGGGATGCTGTCTTTCCCTTGGGGCTGACCACCTTAACTGATTCTCTTCATCCTGTTCTCTCCTTTGCAGAAACACGAAGCCTATGGTGAGGTGAGTGAGTTGCATCTTTGTGCCGGTGCCACACGACACAAGTTTAAGTTGCCTCAATTAGAGAAGACCAGCTTGTACCCCTAAACAGCACGGACCTCCATGAGATGGGTGTCTGCTCGCCTGTGGATCAGTGCAGAGTGTGGGGACATACCCTCTTACCCAATAGTTGTAATGGCACACTGGACTCACTCCCTGCCTCCCTCTCACCTGTAATGAGTTCAAGTCTGTGGAATAGACTTGTTTCATCACTTTGGACACACGTTCCCCTTCTGTAGGTGCTGCACAAGCTGCCCTGCTGGTACCACAGGGACAGGGTTTGGCATACAGAGGGAGGAGTATGCAGGTGATGCTCCAAAGGGCATGGCTGTCCCCTGAGGACCCCAGATGAGGACCCCTCTTATGCTTGGCAGTCCTGTTCTTCGAGGCTGGGCCCAGAGCTAAGCTGTAACAAACAAGCTCGTGGAAACTTTCTGCTCTTAATCAACATGCAGCACTTCTCAGTGTGCTTGTTGCTGCTGCAGCCCTGATCCAGCTGGAGTCACAGCAGATTTTAGCCCTGAGTTGATGGGGAGAGGTGCATGGAGAGCCATGTGTGTTGAGCTGGGACGAGTTTTGGGTACACACTGTCCCAGCACATGAAGTAGTGGCACTCTGTTTAAACACCTCCTGTTTAACTTCTTGTATTTCAGTGCTACAAGATGAGCTGCTTGGAGATTGCAGGTCCACCTGGCCCCAAGGGATACCGAGGGCAGAAGGTAAGTAGGTCTAAGCTGTGGGAAAGACAATAATGCCTGGGCCTGCCACAACCAGGATGCCCTACACCCACCTCAGCTGCCTTCTCAGGTTGCACCCAGGTGGGAAATAACTCCTCAGAATCTGCCTTGGCCCTGGGTGACACAGTAGCACACAACCAGCACTGGTGTGCCCATGTCTATGCCAAGAGTGCCAGCAGAGCAGGGAGACATCTGAGCATCCACTGTGCACCTCCAGCACCTGAGTACAACAGGAGTGAGGCAGCAGCTCTCTGAGTTTCCCACTCTCAAGGACAGAGCTCTCACATGCATAGGATGTCCCAGTCTCCTGCCCCAGCTCTGTGTGCTCCTATCCCCATACAGTCTTTCCCTGACTTCCCCAGAATAAAGCAGGTCCTGGTAGGTCCAAGCAGCTGCCAGGAACATGATGTTACCAGAAATTGCCATTTTCTCAGTCAGCACCAAGCCTGGATTTACACTGGATTTTTTCTTCCCTCAGGGTGCAAAGGGGAACATGGGTGAACCAGGCTCGCCTGGGCTGAAGGGACGACAGGTGAGTTGTGGAAAATCCTCCCCTCTGTTTGCTGGGGCTCTGATGACCTCAAGCTAAATCTCCATGTCTTCCTCCCTGAAGGGTGACCCAGGTATTGAAGGACCCATCGGATATCCTGGTCCCAAGGTAAGAATCCCATGGTCAACAGCTGAGCTCTTTGCATGGTGAAGAAGGAGGAGCTTTGCTTCTCCCTCTTACTTGCCTGTTTCCCACCCCAGAGCCCTGCACTCTGCTGCCTCCACTCCTGCTGTTTTCCCAGGCACTAATAACATTATTTTTCTTCTTCTTTTTTGTCATTTTTTTTTGTCTAGGGTCTCCCAGGGCTGAAAGGAGAGAAGGTGAGAAGGAAGAGACAGAATGGCTGGCTGGGCACTTGGCAGAGGCTGTGCTCCTTTCTGATGCAAAGAGGGAGAAATTAGAATTGTAGACATGAGGAGGGATTTCCAAGGGCACCCCCAAGCCTGTATCCTCCTTCAGGCATTGCTCACTATGTGGTAGAGTGGTGATGATTTTAGGATGTAGATGGGTGGGGGGTGTAGACACAGTGCCTGACTTGTGTCCTCTTTTTCTCCCAGGGTGAAATTGGATCCGACGGACGGAGGGTAAGAAAGAATATTTTCTAACTTGAATGTTGCTTCAGCTACCAACCCTTGGACTGTGTGCTAATAGATTCCATCTTTTTTTCTCCCCTTGATCCCAGGGTGCCCCTGGTTTGGCAGGCAGGAACGGCACTGATGGACAGAAGGTAACTGGGAGCACTGGGAGCACCCCATAATGTCGCTGCTACTCTTTCATTTCTTTCCCCTCTCTCATCTCCACAGTCTGTTTAGTTTCTCCTGTGCAGACTCTGCCTTTCTGTTCTGACTGAGGGTTCTGTGACCTTATTTGCACATTATTTTGCATGTCCTGTAGAAATACAGGAAGTAATTCAGGTCGCAGAAGTGAATCATGGAATATCCTGAGTTGGAAGGGACCCACAGGGATCAAATCCAACTCCTGGCCCTGCACAGACACCCCAACAATCTTCTCCTGTGCCTAAGGGCATTGCCCAAACGTTTCTTGAGCTCTGGCAGCCTTGGGCCTGTGCCCACTGCCTTGGGGAACCTGTTCAGTGCCCACCACCCTCTGCGGGAAGAATCTTTTCCTAATATCCAGCCTAAACCCCTCTGACACAGCTTCATGCTGTTCAGTGCTGTCCCTCTGTCAGCAAGGTCTCTGCAGGACCTGGATGTGTAACCTGCTCTGTGCTCAAACTGAGAAGGTGATACAGCCAGATAATTTGGGTATAGATACCTACCTCATCTTGAGTGTTAGCGACCCCTACAGGACATGGACACAGAAAGCTTTGCAGAAATTTGATTTTCGGGGCAGTTCATCATAGAATCTGAAATTTAATCTCTAAACTTGTTCTTAGTATTAAAGCCCTAAAGCCAAGTGAAAGGGCCATTGAACAAATTGCCTGGCTTTGTCCACTGACCAGCATACACTGGCTTTGCTCTGAACTCTCATATACCCAGCCCAGTATATCTGTGAGCTAAAAACTGTGCTTCCCATTCCTGAAATGCCTACTGAAGCTCTAAAACAACCTTCAGTCCCTCACACTCTCTAAAATACTAAAGCTCTTCAGTCTCCTCCATTCTCTATCTAGAACAGGCTGTCTCAGCAATGATGACTAAGCTGTTTTGGGGCACAGAGCAAGGCAGTCCCTGTCTCACAGTGTCCCTCAAGCAGCGTGTTTGCTGCACACCTGAGCTGCTCTGACATGAGGTGCATGAGAGAGGACCAGCACAGCCATGAACATGAGTGACCCCCAAATCCAGCCTCAAGGGACATTTCCATCACCCAGGGCACATGGGCAGGATGAGCATGCCTGAATTCCCACTACCACTCAGGACTTCACACTCTTTTTCCTTCTCCACTTGTCTCTCCACACCCCACTTCTATTTAAGGAATACATTTCCTATTGGTTACCTGTCTGGTCACAGGTAAGGTCAGCAGATGATGCTAAAAATTATTAACTGTTAACAGGAAAACCTATGTTTTCCTTCAGGCACCTACAACTTCTCAGTCTTTTTCTTTTGAATGCAATCTGTGCAGGGCAAGCTGGGGAGAATTGGACCACCGGGATGCAAGGGTGACCCTGGCGACAAGGTAGGAGCGCTTTATTCTTCCATCACCACATCAGTTCTATAGCTGTTGACTGAGTTACATATGTAGAAGGATAAACAATGAGAGGTTACTGGCCCGTTTTCCTACCAACTGATCTGATCCCACATTTGGGATCCCTGGAATGGGGAGCACAGCCTAATTTTTCTGTGCCTCCTTTCTGTGGGTAAGTAAGCTGGGACTCCTCAGCATCCCTCCCACAGAGAGAGGAAGACTTCCCCTTTCATCAACACCGTGACAAGCAAAAACTACTTTAGTCTCTAGCACTGGCTTAGAAAGTTGCTCTAGAGACTAAAGTAGTTTTTGCTTGTCACAGTGTCAGTTTCTAAGCACTGGCTTAGAAAGTTTATTTGATTAGAAATTTTTGTTTGATTTATTCTGCAGGGTAAGTGTTCCCACTGTGAAATATGTGGTTCTTTGTGATTTCCCTCCCCAGGGCCCTGATGGCTACCCAGGAGATGCAGGAGACCAAGGTGAAAGAGGAGATGCAGGCATAAAGGTACAAGTGCTCTGGGTAGACAGCAGAGTGTGGACAGAGGCCACCAGTGGGGACAGCTAAACACCATTTCCTGTATTTACTCCTAAATCCTACACTGCTTATGGAGCTCTGGCTTTGGGGTCTGGATCCCATCACTAGGCACAGGAGCTGAAGGGAGAGCCTTGCTGGCCCTGCTCTTTGGGTGCCCCAGGAGGCACCAACTCATGGTGCAGCGTGCTGAGGAGGCAGGCAATGACCACTTCTCTCTGCCTGTTTCAGGGAGATCCTGGCCGGCCTGGCCGCAGTGGACCCCCAGGACCTCCAGGAGAAAAAGGAAGCCCGGTAGGTCAATGCAGCATTCAGATGTTTCCAGTGTCTTACTATGGTCTGCTCCATGTGGAGCTGGAGCAGAATCACCTGCATGGCCATGCTCAAAGGTGGCTGCATGCTAGGACATCCTGGTGATCCTGCTCATTAGCCCACCAGCATGGAGAGTGCACCGGGTGGTTGAGGGAGCTCTGCCACCATGTGTGTCCCCACCAATACAGTGGGAAACAGGAGAGGAGACCACCCCACACTCCTGAGCAAAATGAGGATGGGTCTTGAGCATTCATCCAGAGCAATGAAAAGCAGACAAATTTGACTTGGAATGATTTATCTTTCTGTCTGATCCACTTGTAGAATCATAAGATGGTTTGGGTTGGAAGGCACTTTAAAGATCATCCAGTTCCAGCTCACCTGAACCTGGCCTTGAACACTTCCAAGCATGGGGCTGAGATAGCCTCTCTGGCTTTGGGCAGGGCTGGATGGATGCTGTAAAGAACAGCTGACAAACCTGTTGTTAGCTGGTGGCAGAAAAGTGACACGGCATCACACTGCTCCAAAGCTGGAGCCCATGCTCATGGCAGTGACATTTTGGCTTGTAGGGTGTGTGGAAGAGAAGTTGAGTGCTCATACACATCTCTGTTCAAGGTGGACTGCTTGACACAGAGTAAACTGTGTTTCTTTTTCTTCTCCAAGGGACTTCCAGGCAATCCTGGAGCTCAAGGCCCTTCTGGAAACAAGGGAAGCAAAGGTGAAGCAGGACCCCCTGGACCCAAAGGAGAGCCTGTAAGTGTCTGAATAGATTGCTGGACAGTGGGCACAACATGGGAACATGATGGGGTTTCATGGATGAGCACTGAGCAACTGCCCTTTTCAGCTTGCCTTGTGCATCCCAAAAGATGTGCAGGTGCTGATATCTTTCTGTCTCCCATCATAGAGCAGTACTCCCACAATCCTAAGCCTGATGTTAACTATTTCACCTTAGAGAAGCATCCTGTGTTCCCACATAACCACAAAGATCTGGCTGAGTTGTTCTCTAGCAAGTTCCCCAAACCTCTGCCTTCTTGCTGGAGCTCACAGTGTGAGGGTCACGTGGCCATTATGGTAGATCTCTCTGAAAAGGGCAGTGTCACAATATCACTGGTGCCACACAGACCAAGTTCATATGATGGGGCACTGCAAATTTTGGGGAGTGGTCTGGAGATAATGTTCCCCAGCACAGCTCCACCAGCACCAAGGGGTCAGAGCCCAGCCAACTTGTGTCCTTGTGGGGAAAGCAACACTGGATGAGCTGGAAGTAAATCAGAGTCTTTAATCCTGAGGGAATAAACCAGGAATGTTTGTGGTCACTGTGGTGACCACCCATCTGAAAGAACAGTTTGACTGTGGCTTCCCAAAAGGAAGCATGGGCATCCCTGCTCCCCTGCTGCCAGGCACACACTCACTGAGGGGGCAAGAATGCATCTCCCAGGCCCAGGGGGAGGAGGTAGGGCATCCAGGTGTCACTGCTCAGGTAACATCCACCTTCTCACCCCATTTATGTGACTTTCTGTGTCTGCCAAGGGTCGACGCGGAGATCCAGGAACAAAAGGCAGCAAAGGCACTCCTGGAGGCCCAGGAGAAAGAGTGAGTAAAGCAACTGCCCAGACCATTGCAGAAGAGCCTGAAATAGGTGGGACTGGTGTGTGTGATGTGCTACTGCCCAGCCCTGCAGTGTCCAACACCAGAGCTGGGAATCACAGATCCTGCTGCCTGCTGGCATCAGGCACAACCTCCTCCAGGGCTTGGTCCAGAGAGGGGATGAAGGGCACTGAATCTCAAGAGACATATTCAGAGAGCCCACTGCCCTAACACTCTTTTAAGCCAAGAAACAAAAGAAACTCCTTGAAGTTCTGCCATACACATAGATAGCATTGGAGACATCCCTGACCAGATATATCTTTACCCTCCTCACAGGGCGATCCTGGTCCAGAGGGCTCTCGTGGTCTGCCTGGTGAGGTTGGCAATAAAGGAGCAAGGGTAAGCATGGGGCAGGGGTTGGTGACGGGCAGGGGTTGATGACAGGCAGGAGGAAGGGGGAGCACTGACACCATCTGGTGCAGCTTGCCTGGCTTCCCCCCTCGTGCTCATCTGCCGCTGTACATTCTTGTGTCTGTCTTTGCTGTGTAGGGAGACCAAGGACTGCCAGGACCTCGAGGTTCTCCAGGTGCTGTAGGAGAACCAGGCAGGATAGTAAGTCATGCCTATGTGACCTTGTCCTCCCTCTGCACTGAAAACTTGCCCTACTGACATAAGCTGCCTGCACTGACCCTCCTGAGAAGAACATGTATGACCTTTTCTTAGGGAGGCTCAAAAATTAGCCCAGAGGCCCCTGAATAGCCTCTAGGGCAAGAAGTCCCAAGACCTGGGAGTCACTGCTTCTCCATCACTCCTGCTCCCAGGTGTTCCCATGACAATATGGAAGGGACCCTCAGAGTGGGTCACTGGGAAGAGGGAAGATGGGACTCCACAGGCACCCATTTGTCCTGGCCCTATGGTTAGTCCAGCACCCCACTGTGGCAGTAGTGCTGTGACATCCATGTGGCTCTATGGGACATGGGAACCCAAGTACTGAGACAGTCGCTGTCACAGTAAACTCATTGGGAAGGGATATGGTCCTGCAACACTATCTCAAGAGCTGGATTCTCCAGCACAGTCTCCTGTGTGGCCAGGGGAAGAGAGATGGTCTATCAGGGAACATCCTCACCCACTCTCCCCGCTCTCCCCAAAACTATCCTGCAGGGATCACGTGGGGACCCTGGTGACCTGGGCCCAAGAGGTGACGCTGGACCACCAGGACCAAAGGTAAAGTTCATTAATGAAACTCTGCATTTGAAAAGGTGGGCTTGTGTTCCTATTTATTTATTTTGGGGGGAAAATGTTAAAAATAAAAAAGCAGTTTCCACTGCAGAAACCTGTGTGCCTTGGAAACAGAATCAGACCTGATCCACCTTATGGGGCAGAGATCTAGGTCTTGCTCCAGCCAAGGCATCTCTGATTATACCCTTTACCCTGCACAGATTCAGGGGCACCCCTGGCATGTGACATCCCCAAGACCCTGCAAATCCTTGCTCCACACAGCCATTCCCAAGGCTTCAGGGCCAGCTGTGGAAGTCTTGGCTCCTGGTGGTGTCTTGCCCCGAGAGACAATGAAAATGGCTGTAACTGTCAGACCAGGCATCATCAGGTCACAAAGGACAGGCTTGGTATCTCACAGGTCTTTTTTTTCTACCAAAGGGTGACAGAGGCAGACCTGGATTTAGCTACCCTGGACCCAGAGGACCACAGGTATGTACCCCTCGTCCAGCACACCAGGAAGTCTGTTTCAGTGGATGTTGCTGGAGGAGCTGAGCAGCCTGAGAGAAGAGGGAAGCAGGAAAAAAATTATCAGGGAGTAGAGCCTGTCATAAGGAGAAAGGGGGTTGAAACCAGGATTGAACCTGGGCACAGCTCCATCAGTCTCATGGCAGAGGTGCTGGGGACCTCAGCCTCT